>NC_067482.1:63966289-64266289 GCF_947179515.1 Apodemus sylvaticus | reverse complement strand
TTCACCTTACACCTGTCAGAATGGCTAAGATTAAAAACTCAGGAAACAGCAGGTGTTGGCGAGGATGTAGAGAAAGAGGAACACTCCTCCACTGCTGGTGGGGTTGCAAATTCATACAACCACTCTGGATATCAGTGTGGCGGTTCCTCAGAAAACTGGGCACCTCACTTCCAGAAGATCCTGCTATACCACTTCTGGGCATATACCCAGAGGATTCCCCACCATGTAATAAGGATACATGCTCTACTATGTTCATAGCAGCCCTATTTGTAATTGCCAGAAGCTGGAAAGAACCCAGGTATCCCTCAACAGAAGAATGGATGCAAAAAATGTGGTATATCTACACAATGGAGTACTATTCAGCCATTAGAAACTATGAATTCATGAAATTCTTAGGCAAATGGATGGAGCTGGAGAACATCATACTAAGTGAGGTAACCCAGTCTCAAAAGATCAGTCATGGTATGCACTCACTTATAAGTGGATATTAGCCTGGAAAACTGGAATACCCAAAACATAATCCATGCATCAAATGAGGTACAAGAAGAATGGAGGAGTGGCTCCTGGTTCTGGAAAAACTCAGTGTAGCAGTATAAGGCAAAAACAGAACAAGGAAATGGGAAGGGGTGGGTGGGAGAACAGGGAGAGTGGTGGACCAGAAAAGGGGAAATCACTTGAAATATAAGTAAAAATATATCGAATAAAATAAAAAAAAGAAGTGTAGATATTTATATTAAGCAAGACAAGTTAGATGCAGAAAGAGATATTTTTTTTTCTTTTTAATAATCTTCTTTATTATTAAAAATAAATAAAACACACATTCTGGTAAGATTACAATGTTGATAACGCTTTCCCTTTTCATTTTATCTTAATTTATTTAAACTATAGAATAGTATGAAAGAGTCTCTTTTAGCAGGAAGTCACAGGTGCCCAGTGGTTTTTGTTCAGTGCCTGGAAAGAGTCCCAAATAGAATGGCCAAGAGAAGTCTTCACAGAAAGTCAGCTTTTTCTAAACAAGATAGCTGAAGCCCCGGCAGAAAAACAAATACCTCACAAAGCGCTTTGAAACATGCTGTGATTAATAAGACTGACAAATTGTAAATGTAGCAGAAGACCTTTCAGAATAAATGATTTGAATATACTAATGTAAGCAAAAAAGAACTAAAAAAATAAATAAAAACTCTATAACTCCTCACCTAATGCTCAGGGATCTTTGCAGAAGATGGGGAAGAAAAGTTCTAAGAGTAAGAGGAACTGGATATTTGGTGTGATATTTTTGACTTGAAATGTCTAGAAATGTCAGAAGCGTCATCTTAATGTTCCGCCAATGTTACTGCCTAAGCATGAACCAGCAAGCATCAACAGATATGCTAACATGGACAGGGAAGAGGGCAGGAGGGAGTTCAAGAAATAGACCTCAACACTGCATAAAAAGGAAAAAGAAAAAAAAGAGAAAAAAACTGCAAGCAACCAAGGAATGTTGAGGGTGGAAGAAATAGTTTTTTCAGAGGGAAGATTATACCAAAGAATTAGTTAATACTAAATGCCAAATGGGATTTTTGTAAACATACATACAAGTATCATTATACAAAGTATGTTACATTTATGAATACACACACAGACACACACACAGAGACAGACAGACAGACACACACACACACACACACAAACACAAACATACAGTAACACGAATTAAAGGATAAAAGAGCCCATGTATTTGAAAGACAAAAATGGGAGGTGAGTACGTGATAGCACTTGCAGGAAGGAAAGAGAAAGGGTACATCATGTAATTATAATCTGAGAGTATATTTAGAAGTAAGCATAAAATTGCTAAATATAACATAGCATCAGGAAGGATGTCTCATTTAGTAAAGGGCTTGCAGTGCAAGCATGGACTCACAAATTTGGAAATCTAGAACCAATGTAAAATACTGGAAGTGGCAATGGGTTTCTGTTAAACCTAGACTTTGGGGACCAAAGAGATGGAACAAGAGAAATCCTGAATGATATTGCTCAGTCAGCCTAAGCAAGCTAGCCTATCATGCGCACTGACAGACTGTGTCTACAGAGAACAATAGAATAGCCACTGTCAAATCTCTGGCCTCCGCATTTATGCATAAGTAAATGTACAAGCACCTGCATGCCTGTGCACGTACACACACATACACACACACACACACATACACACACACACACACACACTCTTAAACTTACCCAAATGACACATTTCACACAGAATTTTAGGTAATTTTCTAGAAGGATATGTGAATAACTTATTCTAAAATCATTTTGTCTGGAACTCTACACAGTAATAAGTAGCTTGTGTCCATCTGTGACACACTTCCTGTGTTAGCCTTCCAGTCTGAGGTCACAATGCTGACAGGGTACCTTCCCTCTGATGTCAAGGTCTGTAAAGTACATGAACTTTTACTTTTTGATGGTTATGTTTTTCCACATTTATTAGTCAGTTGCTCAAAATAATCCACAGAGGCAGTTAAATAATTCACACTTATAAAACAGTGATGTGATCACTTGCATACATACATACATACATACATACATACATACATACATACATACATCCGACTTGTCTGTTTCTACTAGCTTCAGCTTGCTGCCTTCCTTTGCTGGCTTTGTATTCCCTTGTGATAGTCTTGCCCATTTGGAAGACTTTGTTTTGTGGTCCAATCCAATCAAGCCTTCTCATGATAGAAAACCTAAGGTATTCCCCTTGCCTTTTGCTTTCTCTAGGTTCTCCTAAAAGTTTACTCTTGACAAACTGCAGACTTTGGATGGAAAGAACTCTGCATTTCTTCAGAAAGTTTACAACTCATAATTGCTTAAAACTTACGTATCAAACCTGACTTAATTACTAATATTTGGCTACTTTTCATTTTTCTTCATGTCAAATTTGTCGTTCTTTTGAACTGTAATCTCTTAAATGTACATTTTTCATCTTTCTAGTTTTATGTTAGCCTTTAGAGTTACTTAGCTCTCTCAGCTTTTGCCAATCATCCTGTCGCTCTATGACTAAGGCAATAAGTTTTGAAAAGGCACTGAGGGACATCATCCTGGAGCCATATACCTTTATCAGCTCAGTGCTCAGATAATTGTGACTTAAGTTTTATTTCTCTAAATGCATCTCGGGTCTTTAGCTGTGGATGTAATTCATCTGAACAAACAATATGTCAGACTTCTGTAAGCCTAATTGATTTTTCTGTTCAATTAAAGAGCATTTTCATGGCATAATGATAGATATGTGTGTGCACACACCCAGACTCATAGACACTATCTTATATGCTAAATGTGTATTATACATTTATTGCTATATATAAGGAATTTGGAGGATCTTTAGAGATTTAGGTAAATGGAAACCAAATGGTCAGTTTCCCACTGTACGCATAAACATGCTTTTTCCATAATCTCTACAAATTCCCAACTCATTTTTGATGGTTCTTCCTTCTTCTGTTTCTATATCCTTATAGATGATTGACTTAGAATAGTTGATAATGGGTTTCTATAGCCAAGATAAATTTTACAATACAAATTTAACTATAACCCCTTCTTTGTTCATGATCTGCATATGAATGAGTTATCACATTTAAAAAGGCTGTAAAACCATATTGTGATACTTCTGGCTTCATTTATTATCTTCTTTCTTGTATTTAAGAAAATGGGCATCTATAGGTCTTGAGTAGTGCAAATTACAGTTGTACCACTACAGGTGGTGCAACTGTAATTTTGCCATTGTTATAAATTGTAATGGAAATATCAGTGTTTTTTGATGGTCTTAGGCAATCCCTGTGAAAGGGTTGCTCAACCTATTGGTTGAGAACCAATAATCCAGAGTAAGAGATGTTTGATTCAAAATATTAATATCTTACGCTTGTGGCGATTTCCACAGCATCTGTAATCTGTCACACTGAGATTCATTTCAGTTACACTTGCCAATAGCAAATTTGATTTTTTTTTCGATATAATTTATTTACATTTCAAATGATTTCCCCTCTTCTAGCCCCCCCCACTCCCCGAAAGTCCCGCAAGCCCCCTTCTCTTCCCCTGTCCTCCCACCCACCCCTTCCCACTTCCCCGTTCTGGTTTTGCTGAATACTGTTTCACTGAGTCTTTCCAGAACCAGGGGTCACTCCTCCTTTCTTCTTGTACCTCATTTGATGTGTGGATTATGTTTTGGGTATTCCAGTTTTCTAGGTTAATATCCACTTATTAGTGAGTGCATACCATGATTCACCTTTTGAGTCTGGGTTACCTCACTTAGTATGATATTCTCTAGCTCCATCCATTTGCCTAAGAATTTCATGAATTCATTGTCTCTAATGGCTGAATAGTACTCCATTGTGTAGATATACCACATTTTTTGCATCCACTCTTCTGTTGAGGGATACCTGGGTTCTTTCCAGCATCTGGCAATTACAAATAGGGCTGCTATGAACATAGTAGAACATGTATCCTTATTACATGGTGGGGAGTCTTCTGGGTATATGCCCAGGAGTGGTATAGCAGGATCTTCTGGAAGTAAGGTGCCCAGTTTTCGGAGGAACCGCCAGACTGATTTCCAGAGTGGTTGTACCAATTTGCAATCCCACCAGCAGTGGAGGAGTGTTCCTCTTTCTCCACACCCTCTCCAACACCTGCTGTCTCCTGAATTTTTAATCTTAGCCATTCTGACTGGTGTAAGATGAAATCTTAGGGTTGTTTTGATTTGCATTTCCCTAATGACTAATGAAGTTGAGCATTTTTTAAGATGCTTCTCCGCCATCCGGAGTTCTTCAGGTGAGAATTCTTTGTTTAACTCTGTACCCCATTTTTTAATAGGGTTGTTTGGTTTTCTGGAGTCTAACTTCTTGAGTTCTTTATATATATTGGATATTAGCCCTCTATCTGATGTAGGATTGGTGAAGATCTTTTCCCAATTTGTTGGTTGCCGATTTGTCCTCTTGATGGTGTCCTTTGCCTTACAGAAACTTTGTAATTTTATGAGGTCCCATTTGTCAATTCTTGCTCTTAGAGCATACGCTATTGGTGTTCTGTTCAGAAACTTTCTCCCTGTACCGATGTCCTCAAGGGTCTTCCCCAATTTCTTTTCTATTAGCTTCAGAGTGTCTGGCTTTATGTGGAGGTCCTTGATCCATTTGGATTTAAGCTTAGTACAAGGAGACAAGGATGGATCAATTCGCATTCTTCTGCATGCTGACCTCCAGTTGAACCAGCACCATTTGTTGAAAAGGCTATCTTTTTTCCATTGGATGTTTTCAGCCTCTTTGTCGAGGATCAAGTGGCCATAGGTGTGTGGGTTCATTTCTGGATCTTCAATCCTGTTCCATTGATCCTCCTGCCTGTCACTGTACCAATACCATGCAGTTTTTAACACTATTGCTCTGTAGTATTGCTTGAGGTCAGGGATACTGATTCCCCCAGATTTCCTTTTGTTGCTGAGAATAGTTTTAGCTATCCTGGGTTTTTTGTTGTTCCAGATGAATTTGATAATTGCTCTTTCTAACTCTGTGAAGAATTGAGTTGGGATTTTGATGGGTATTGCATTGAATCTGTATAGTGCTTTAGGCAAAATGGCCATTTTAACTATATTGATTCTACCGATCCATGAGCATGGGAGGTTTTCCCATTTTTTGAGGTCTTCTTCCATTTCCTTCTTCAGAGTCTTGAAGTTCTTGTCATACAGATCTTTCACATGTTTGGTAAGAGTCACCCCAAGATACTTTATACTGTTTGTGGCTATTGTGAAGGGGGTCATTTCCCTAATTTCTTTCTCAGCCTGCTTATCCTTTGAGTATAGGAAGGCCACTGATTTGCTTGAGTTGATTTTATAACCTGCCACTTTGCTGAAGTTGTTTATCAGCTGTAGGAGCTCTCTAGTGGAGTTGTTTGGGTCACTTAGGTAGACGATCATGTCGTCTGCAAATAATGATAGTTTGACTTCTTCCTTTCCAATTTGTATCCCTTTGACCTCCTTATGTTGTCGAATTGCCTGAGCTAGTACCTCAAGTACAATATTGAAAAGATAAGGAGAAAGGGGGCAGCCTTGTCTGGTCCCTGATTTCAGTGGGATTGCTTCAAGTTTCTCTCCATTTAGTTTGATGCTGGCTACCGGTTTGCTGTATATTGCTTTTACTATGTTTAGGTATGGGCCTTGAATTCCTGTTCTCTCCAAGACTTTAAGCATGAAGGGATGCTGAATTTTGTCAAATGCTTTTTCAGCATCCAATGAAATGACCATGTGGTTTTGTTCTTTGAGTTTGTTTATGTAGTGGATTGTATTGATGGATTTCCGTATATTGAACCAACCCTGCATTCCCGGGATAAAGCCTACTTGATCATGGTGGATGATCGTTTTGATGTGTTCTTGGATTCGGTTGGCAAGAATTTTATTGAGTATTTTTGCATCGATGTTCATAAGGGAAATTGGTCTGAAGTTCTCTTTCTTTGTTGGATCTTTGTGTGGCTTTGGTATCAGCGTAATTGTGGCTTCGTAGAAGGAATTGGGTAGTGTTCCTTCTGTTTCTATTTTGTGGAATAGTTTGAAGAGTATTGGTGTTAACTCTTCTTTGAAGGTCTGGTAGAATTCTGCACTGAAGCCATCTGGTCCTGTGCTTTTTTTGGTTGGAAGACTTTCTATGACTCCTTCTATTTCTTTAGGCATTATGGGACTGTTTAGATGGTCTAGTTGGTCCTGATTTAATTTTGGTATTTGGTATCTGTCAAGGAAATTGTCCATTTCCTCCAGATTCTCCAGTTGTGTTGAGTATAGGCTCTTGTAGTAGGATCTGATGATTTTTTGGATTTCCTCAGTTTCCGTTGTTATATCTCCCTTTTCATTTCTAAGTTTGTTAATTTGGATACTTTCTCTGTGCCCTTTGGTCATTCTGGCTAAGGGTTTATCTATCTTGTTGATTTTCTCAAAGAACCAGCTCCTGGTATTGTTGATTTTTTGTATGGTTCTCTTTGTTTCTACTTGATTGATTTCGGCCCTGAGTTTGATGATTTCCTGCCTTCTACTCCTCCTGGGCGAAATAGCTTCTTTTTGTTCCAGGGCTTTCAGGTGTGTCATTAAGCTGGTAATGTATGCTCTCTCCATTTTCTTTTTGGAGGCACTCAGGGCTATGAGTTTTCCTCTTAGCACTGCTTTCATTGTGTCCCATAGATTTGGGTATGTTGTGTTTTCATTTTCATTGTGTTCTAAAAAGTCTTTAATTTCTTTCTTTATTTCTTCCTTGACCAAGGTATCATTGAGTAGAGTATTGTTCAGTTTCCACGTGTATGTGGGCTTTCTGTTGTTTCTGTTGCTATTGAAGACCACTTTTACTCCATAGTGATCAGATAGGAGGCATGGGATTAGTTCGATCTTCTTATATTTGTTGAGGTCTGTCTTGTGACCAATTATATGGTCGATTTTGGAGAAGGTACCATGAGGTGCTGAGAAAAAGGTATATTCTTTTGTTTTAGGATAGAATGTTCTATATATATCTGTTAAATCTAATTGGTCCAAAGCTTCAATTAGTTTCATTGTGTCCCTGTTTAGTTTCTGTTTTCCTGATCGGTCCATTGAGGAAAGTGCAGTGTTGAAGTCACCCACAATTATTGTGTTAGGTGCAATGTGTGCTTTGAGTTTTAATAAAGTTTCTTTTACGAAAGAGGGTGCCCTTGCATTTGGGGCATAGATGTTCAGGATTGACAGTTCTTCTTTTTGTATTTTTCCTTTGACCAGCAAGAAGTGTCCCTCAGGGTCTCTTTTGATGACTTTGGGTTGAAAGTCAATTTTATCTGATATTAAAATGGCTACTCCAGCTTGTTTCCTGAGACCATTTGCTTGTAAAATTGTCTTCCAGCCTTTTACTCTAAGGTAGTGTTTGTCTTTGACCCTGAGATGTGTTTCCTGTAAGCAGCAAAATGTAGGGTCCTGTTTACGTATCCATTCAGTTAGTCTGTGTCTTTTTATTGGGGCATTAAGTCCATTGATGTTAAGAGATATTAAGGAATAGTGATTGTTACTTCCTATCATTTTTGACGTTATTTTTTAAATTTGAATGCTTAACTTCTTTTGGGTTTGATGAAAGGTTACTATCTTGCTTTTTCCAGGGTGAAGTTTCCCTCCTTGTATTGGTGTTGTCCTCCTATTATCCTTTTTAGGGCCGGGTTTGTGGATAGATATTGGGTAAACTTGGTTTTGTCATGAAATATCTTAGTTTCTCCATCTATGGTGATTGAGAGTTTTGCTGGATATAGTAGTTTTGGTTGGCATTTGTGTTCTCTTAGAGTCTGCATGAGATCTGCCCAGGACCTTCTAGCCTTCATAGTCTCAGGTGAAAAGTCTGCTGTGATTCTGATAGGTCTTCCTTTATATGTTACTTGGCCTTTTTCTCTTACTGCCTTTAGTATTCTTTCTTTGTTTAGAACATTTGGTGTTTTGATTATTATGTGACGGGAAGTATTTCTGTTCTGGTCCAGTCTGTTTGGAGTTCTGTAGGCTTCTTGTATATTCATGGGCATCTCTCTCTTTAGGTTAGGGAAGTTTTCTTCCATAATTTTATTGAAGATATTTGCTGGCCCTTTAAGTTGTAAATCTTCACTCTCATCTATGCCTATAATCCTTAGGTTTGGTCTTCTCATTGTGTCCTGGATTTCCTGGATATTTTGGGTTACAAGCTTTTTGCTTTTTGCATTTTCTTTAACTGTTGAGTCCATGGTTTCTATGGAATCTTCAGCATCTGAGATTCTTTCTTCTATCTCTTGTATTCTGTTGTTGATATTTGTATCCCTGTCCCCTGATTTCTTCCCAAGGCTTTCTATCTCCAAAGTTGTCTCCCTTTGAGTTTTCTTAGTTGTTTCTACTTCTGATTTTAGATCCTGGATGGTTTTGCTTAGCTCCTTCACTTGCATGTTTGTGTTTTCCTGTAATTCTTTAAGAGATTTTTGTGTTTCCTCAGAAAGAGATATTTTTATAGGTAAACAAAAAAAGAGAGAAAAAAGAAAGTAAGAAGAAGTCAGGCTGAAAGTATAATAATAATTTTCATGGACTTTTTCATAAAAAGGAGATTCATTGTTAGAAAAAAATGCTATAATTATTAATTAGTCAACCATTTGTGTTGAGTTGAGATCAAATCTTAAACAAAGTAGACATATTCCATGTAGAGAAACTGAATTCTTAAAGGCAATGAAACAAGAGAAAAACCTAGTGAATCACAAAAACTGAAAATAACTGGCTGTATTTGATAGACAGGATGAGGCAGATGCTGGCACACAGTAGTTGAATCTGAAGAGCTACATGTGCTCCGGCCTGAGGTCATTGTTTCCCCTTTAAGTATCAGCATTGATCAAGTGTTGACTGATTTGGTGAATACTGGGGAGAGAGAATTGATAGGGATTTGTGCAAATTAGACAGAAGACAAATGAGAAGTGGAAATTTGCAATTAGAATGTTGATACAGTCATTCTGATCATGAAATCCAATGAGAACTATGAGGATGGACAAAGTGTAACTCCAGGAAATGGAAATATTCTATATCTAATACGAACAGTTGAGTTAAGAGAGAGGACTAGGAAGAATAAGTACATGATTCTGATAATTCAAATTAAAAAGGCTAGCAGACTTCCACCACACTTTTATTATATAGTAGACTTGAGGCTGTTTTATGTATAATTTTGTACATTATTTCCTAATGTATAGAAGATTCAAAGAATATAAAGACTAATTTTTACATGCCTTTTAATTTTAAAATTATGCATACATATGTGTCTGAGTATGGGATGGTGCATACAAGTCCAGATGACCACAGAGACCAGAAGAGACCATGAGTTCCCTTAAATTGGAATTAAAAACAATTGTGATTTAGGTTCCTCTGCAAGACCAGTATGCCTGCTTACTACCTGATACATCATTCCGGCCCCACCTACAAATGTTTTGTTTTTCTTTTCTTTGCTAACAGATTTCTGACCTATGGAATTTGAGAAAATCCTTTCTACTAATGCATGTGATGAATGACCTCATTTTTGTGGTAAAGGGTTAGTGAGGCATTTAGAGTTGAGAGATTCATTCATTGAGAATAATTTTGGGGTGGATCCCACGCGTTACTCTCCAATCCTGAGAAATCTCTAATTTTGAAAACAAAAGGACAAATGTGTCCAACATTGTAGGTAGGTCATTTATGACTTCTTATTATGTTTGTAATTTTAAAAATATTTTTATATATATTTCAATTAAATTTCAGTACAATTTTAATTTTTCTCTTTGTAAAATCCCTTGCCCATTCACAGGTAAGAGGATGAAATCTCTCTAGTCTGTATTTCAATAAATTTTATGCATAGTTCTCTAACTGTTCTCAGAAATCGGACTCTTTGAGCCCACAATCATAGCCAAACAAAGGGTTTGCTTAAGTGTTTTGGATACATTGATGTTTATTTAGCATCTTAAATCAGCATCTATCTGTGCTGACTTTCAGCACAGGCAAGTATACTTTATTTCTTCTGTATCTATAACAAAAAGGAAGGGCCCTGAGCTTGAAACCTAGTTTCAAGACTAAGGATAGACAGGAATGTTTATTATTCTGTGGGGCTAATGGGACTCCCAGCATCTCAATGGCTCTGTCTAAAGTCCTTCTAACTTGCAAGTTCCTAAGCATTTTTTACTGTGTCAGAGGATGAAAATCTTAGGCTTATTTCAGTATAAACTAATAACAAGTTTTAAACTTCAAGTTGAAATTAGGCTGGATTGTTTAGGTTGTTGTCTACACTGATTCCAAAATAATTCATTTAAATAGTTTAAATGGATAATGCTTTTCAATGAGTTTTGTTTTTGTTATTTGCAAGAACAATGCAACTCTCAACACCCCCTCCTCCCAGATAAAACAGCTCAAGAAAAAGAGATGAGAGTGATGACCTATGCCTAGAAACGCTGGCGTATCTCTCAATGAATAAATTCAGCAAGTGAGCATTAATCAAAATAACAACAATGAATTAGCACAACTTCCCTGTGCAACATAATGATCAATAAAAGGGACGACATAGGTGCCTTGGAGAAAAATTTAATCTAAGTGCAAATCTTTTATTCATAAGTTTCAAATTAGATCTGCTTGAGTTTTGAAAGCTCCATTCGAACATTAATAAATGTTTTTATGTCAAAGGGTGGAAATGCTACACTTCTTTTGTAAACTAAAACACAAGTGATTTTATGTGTTCCCAAATGAGAAGCATGAGCCAAGCCAAATATATGCAATGAGCAAACATTAAATTGAGTTTATTATAAGCACAAGTGTTAGTATAAGCAATGCTCAGAGGACTAGTCTACACACTTGAGAAATATTCCCAGTATACCTTCAAAACTCTGCATCTTCCAAATTTAAAGAACTGTTTACAGCAGACTGAGAGAGGAGTTCAAATATTTGTTATAACTGTTTAACACATCTATATCAGGCAAATTTAACATTGTGGGGAAAATATAAATCACTCCTGTAATATTGACAGGTGTCAGTAGATCTGTGCTGAGGCACTCACAGGCTCTAATTTGTGATGGACATTATATGTATACATAGTTTTATATAGTATGTTCTATTTTATTTTGATTGTGACAAAATACATGAAATTTGAGTTTTGCTGTTTTAGCTTTTATAAAATATTTCTTTGTATTTTTACTTAGGAATATGTGCCTGTATAAATTTACACCTCATGTATGCCTCATGTATTCAAATAATCATAGGGCTTAGAAGAAGATATCAGAACTCCTGTAGTTAGAGTTAAATGTGACTGTGAACCATTCAGTGTGGTTTCTAGGAATCAAACAGTAATTCTCTGGAAGAAAAGCAAGCATTCCTAACCACTGAAGACTCTGCTGCCTCTTAGGTATTTATTTTAATTTATTGCTAGGTCATGTTATATGCATTCACATTGTTGTGTAACCAATCTACAAACCTATTTACATCTGATGAAGTGAATTAAATAACCATCAAACAAAACGTTTTCTTTTTTT
This sequence comes from Apodemus sylvaticus, assembly GCF_947179515.1. Taxonomy (NCBI): domain Eukaryota; kingdom Metazoa; phylum Chordata; class Mammalia; order Rodentia; family Muridae; genus Apodemus; species Apodemus sylvaticus. The sequence goes on along the minus strand of NC_067482.1, from coordinate 64,254,295 downwards.
TGTTTGTTTTTTTCATGCTGGAACATAATTTTAATAATAATGTTATTTCCAAAACCTGTAAGACTGTTTTTTTCTTTTATATATATATATTTTTATTTTCTATATTCTTTGTTTACATTCCAAAAGCTTTCCCCTTTCCCAGTTCCCCCTCCCCATATGTCCCTCAAGTCCTCTTCTCTCCATCCATTCTCCTATCTTTCCCCTTCCCTTTTCTCTGTCCTGGTACTCTCCTACAATGCTGGATCAAGCCTTTCCAGGATTAGGGCCCTTTTTTTCCTTCTTCATGGGAATCATTTGATATGCTAATTGTATCTTCAGTATTCAGAGCTTCAGGGCAATCAATGATTGCATTCCATGTGTATTCTTTTGTGATTGCATTACCTCACTTAGGATGGTATTTTCCAGTTCCAACCATTTGCCTAAAAAAATTCATGAATTTATTGTTTTTAATTGCTGAATAGTACTCCATTGTGTATATATTCCACATTTTCTGTATCCATTCCTCCCTTGAGGGATATCTGGTTTCTTTCCAGCTTCTGGCTATTATAAATAAGACTGCTATGATTATAGTGGAGCATGTGTCCTTATTACATGCTGGGGAATCCCCTGGGTATATGCCCAGGAGAGGTATAGCAGGGTCCTCTGGAAGTGTCATGTCCAGTTTTCTTAGGAATTGCCAGACTGATTTCCATAGTGGTTGTACCATCTTACAGTCCCACCAGAGTGAAGGAGTATTCCTCTTTCTCCACATCCTCACCAACTCCTGCTGTCTCCTGAGTTTTTAACCTTAGCCATTTTGACTGGTGTGAGGTAAAATCTCAGGGTTGTTTTGATTTGCATTTCCCTAATGACTAATAATGTTGAGCATTTCTTAAGGTGCTTCTCAGCCATCCGAATTTCTTCAGGTGAAAATTCTTTCTTATTTCTGTACCCCATTTTTAATAGGGTTGTTAGGTTCCCTGGGGTTTAACTTCTTGAGTTCATTGTATATTAGCCCTCTATCGGATGTAGGGTTGGTGAAGATCTTTTCCCAATTTGTTGGTTGCCGTCTTGTCCTTTGGACAGGGTCATTTGCCTTACAGAAACTTTGTAATTTTATGAGATCCCATTTGTCAATTCTTGATCTTAGAGAGTAAGCTATTGGTGTTCTGTCCAGGAACTTTTCCCCTATACCCATGTCCTCAAGGGTTTTCCCCAGTTTCTTTTCTATTAGGTTTAGTGTGTCTGGTTTTATGTGGAGGTCATTGATCCTCTTGGAGTTGAGCTTAGTACAAGGAGATAAGAATGGATCAATTCGCCTTCTTCTGCATGCTGATCTCCAGTTTAACCAGCACCATTTGTTGAAAAGGCTATCTTTTTTCCACTGGATGTTTTCTGATCCTTTGTTGAAGATCAAGTGGCCATAGGTGTGTGGATTCATTTCTGTGTCTTCAGTTCTATTCCATTGGTCCACTTGCCTGTCCCTGTGCCAATACCATGCACTTTTTAACACTATTGCTCTGTAGTATTGCTTGAGGTCTGGGATACTAATTTCCCCAAAAGTTCTTTTACTGTTGAGAATAGTTTTAGCTATCCGGGGTTTTTTGTTTTTCCAGATAAATTTGAGAATTGCTTTCTCTAACTCTGTGAAGAACTGAGTTGGGCTTTTGATTGGGATTGCATTAAATCTGTATATTGCTTTTGGCAAGATGGCCATTTTAACTATATTAATCCTGCCAATCCATGAGCATGGCAGATTTTTCCATTTTCTGAGGTCTTCTTCCATTTCCTTCTTCAGAGACCTGAAGTTCTTGTCCTATAGATCTTTCACTTGTTTGGTTAGAGTCACACCAAGATACTTTATATTGTTTGTGGCTATTGTTAAGGGTGTCATTTCCCTAACTTCTTTCTCAGCCTGCTTATCCTTTGAGTATAGGAAGGCAACTGAATTGCTTGATTTGAATTTATAACCTGACACTTTGCTGAAGTTGTTTATCAGCTGTAGGAGTTCTCTGGTGGAGTTTTTTGGGTCCCTTAAGTATACTATCATGTCATCTGCAAATAGTGATAATTTGACTTCTTCCTTTCCAATTTGTATCCCTTTGACCTCCTTATGTTGTCTAATTGCTCTAGCTAGAACTTCAAGTACTATATTGAAAAGATGCGGAGAGAGAGGAGAGCCTTGTCTAGTCCCTGATTTTAGTGGGATTGCTTCAAGTTTCTCTCCATTTAGTTTCATATTGGCTACCAGTTTGCTGTATATTGCTTTAACTATGTTTAGGTATGGGCCTTGAATTCCTGTTCTTGCCAAGACTTTTAGCATGAAAGGATGCTGAATTTTGTCAAATGCCTTTTCAGCATCTAATGAAATGATCATACGGTTTTTTTCTTTGAGTTTGTTTATGTAGTGGATTGCATTGATGGACTTTCTTATATTGAACCATCCTTGCATCCCTGGATGAAGCCTACTTCCTCGTGGTAGATGACCGTTTTGATGTGTTGTTGGATTCGGTTGGCAAGAATTTTATTGAGTATTTTTGCATTGATATTCATAAGAGAAATTGGCCTGAAGTACTCTTTCTTTGTTTGATCTTTGTGTGGTTTTGGTATCAGTGTAATTGTGGCTTCATAGAATGAGTTGGGTAGAGTTCCTTCTGTTTCTATTTTGTGGAACAGTTTGAAGAGTACTGGTGTTAGGTCTTCTTTGAAGGTATGATAGAATTCTGCATTGAAGCCATCTGGTCCCTTGCTTTTTTTGGTTGGGAGACTTTCTATGACCCCTTTTATTTCTTTAGGGGTTATGGGACTATTTAGATGATCTATTTGATCCTGATTTAATTTTGGTGTTTGGTATCTGTCTAGGAAATTGTCGATTTCCTTCAGATTCTCCAGTTGTGTTGAATATAGGCTTTTGTATTAAGATCTGATGATTTTTTTAATTTCCTCAGTTTCTGTTGTTATATCTCCCTTTTCATTTCTAATTTTGTTAATCTGGATACTGTCTCTGTGCCTTTTGGTTAGTCTGACTAAGGGTTTATCTATCTTGTTGATTTTCTCAAAGAACCAGCTCCTGGTTTTGTTGATTCTTTGTATGGTTCTCTTAGTTTCTACTTGATTGATTTCAGCCCTGATTTGATTGTTTCCTGCCTTCTGCTCCTCTTGGGTGAATTTGCTTCTTTTTGCTCCAGGGCTTTCAGGTGTGTCATTAAGCTGCTAGTGTATGCTCTCTCCATTTTCTTTTTGTAGGCACTCAGGGCTATGAATTTTCTTCTTAGCACTGCTTTCATTGTGTCCCATAGATTTGGGTATGTTGTGTCTCATTTTCATTAAATTCTAAAAAGTCCTTGATTTCTTTCTTTATTTCTTCCTTGACCAAGGTATCATTGAGTAGAGTATTGCTCAGTTTCCATGTGTATGTGGGCTTTCTGTTGTTTTTTTTTTTTTTTTTTTTTTTTTTTTTGCTATTAAATACCACTTTTATTCCATAGTGATCTGATAGGAGGCATGGGATTATTTCGGTCTTCTTATATTTGTTGAGGTCTGTCTTGTAACCAATTATATGGTCGATTTTGGAGAAGGTACCATGAGGTGCGGAGAAAAAGGTATATTCTTTTGCTTTAGGGTGGAATGTTTTATATATATATACATATATAATGTTAAATCTAATTGGTCCAAAGCTTCAATTAGTTTCAGTATGTCCCTGATTGGTCCATTGAGGAAAGTGCAGTGTTGAAGTCACCCACAATTATTGTGTTAGGTGCAATGTGTGCTTTGAGCTTTAGTAAAGTTTCTTTTATGAATGAGGGTGCCTTTGCATTTGGAGCATAGATGTTCAGGATTGAGCGTTCTTCTTGGCGTGTTTTTCCTTTGACCAGCAAGAAGTGTTCCTCAGTGTCTCTTTTGATGACTTTAGGTTGAAAGTCAATTTTATCTGATATTAACATGGCTACTCCAGCTTGTTTCCTGAGACCATTTGCTTATAAAATTGTCTTCCAGCCTTTTACTCTAAGGTAGTGTTTGTCTTTGACACTGAGGTGTGTTTCCTGCATGCAGCAAAATGTAGGATCCTCTTTATGTATCCAGTCCATTAGTCTATGTCTTTTTATTGGGGAATTGAGTCCATTGATGTTAAGTGATATTAAACAATAGTGATTATTACTTCCTGTCATTTTTGATGTTATCTTTTATATTTGATTGGTTATCTTCTTTTGGGTTTGATGAAAGAAGGTTACTGTCTTGCATTTTCCAGGGTGAAGTTTCCCTCCTTGTATTGGTGCTTTCCTCCTATTATCCTTTGTAGGGCTGGGTTTGCGGTGAGATATTGGGTAAACTTGGTTTTTTCATGGAATATCTTGGTTTCTCCATGAATGGTGTTGCTGGGTATAGTAGTTTTGCCTGGCATTTGTGTTCTCTTAGAGTCTGCATGAGATCTGCTCAGGATCTTCTAGCTTTCATAGTCTCTGGTGAGAAGTCTGGTGTGATTCTGATAGTTCTTCCTTTGTATGTTGCTTGGCCTCTTTCTCTTACTGTCATTAATATTCTTTCTTTTTTAATACATTTGGGGTTTTGATTATTATGTGACAGGATGTATTTTGGTTCTGGTCAAGTCTGTTTGGAGTTCTGTAGGCTTCTTGTATATTCATGGACATCTCTCTCTTTAGATTAGGGAAGTTTTCTTCCATAATTTTATTGAAGATATTTGCTGGCCCTTTAAGTTGTAAATCTTAGCTCTCATCTATGCCTATAATCCTTAGGTTTGGCCTTCTCATTGTGTCCTGGATTTCCTGGATGTTTTGGATTACAAACTTTTTGCATTTTGCATTTTCTTTGACCGTTGAGTTCATCGTTTCTATGGTATCTTTAGCATCTGTGTTTCTTTCTTCTATCTCTTGTATTCTGTTGTTGATATTTTTGCATCTATGGCCCCTGATTTCTTCCCAAGGTTTTCTATCTCCAAAGTTGTCTCCCTTTGTGATTTCTTAGTTGTTTCTACTTCTATTTTTAGATCCTGGAGATTTTTGCTCAGTTCCTTCACTTGTTTGTGTTTTCCTGTAATTCTTTAAGAGATTTTTGTATTTCCTCTTACATGACTTCTGTCTGTTGATCAAAGTTCTCCTATATTTCTTTAAGTGATTTTTGCATTTCCTCCTTATTGGCTATTGTCTTTTTACCCATATTTTCCTGAATTTCTTTATGTGATTTTTGTGTTTCCCTTATAAGGGCTTCTAGCTTTTGATCATTTTTCTCCTGAATTTCTTTAAGAGATTTATTTATGTCCTTCATGTGTTCTCGTAACAGCATCATGACCAGTTATTTCAAATCCAAATCTTGTTTTTCTGGTGTGTTGGCTTATCCATGACTTGCTGTTAACAGAGAATTGGATTCAGATGCTGCCATATTGCCTTGATTTCTGTTAGTACTGTTCCTATGTTTGCCTTTTGCTATCTAGATCTAGATCTAACTGGTGTTAGTTGCTCTTGTTGTCAATGCAGGACTCACCCGTGCAAGCTGCCTCCCTGCAGCTGGCCTCAGGATGCACTGCTGGCCCTCTGCACTGCTTGGGGACAGGGCGCGTGGCCCATGCTGCTCCAGATCCAGAGGTGGTGACCCGGAAGTCTCCTGCCAGAGGCCTCTGGACTGGATCCTCTGCTCTGCCAGGTCAGATAGACTCACCAGTGCAAGCTGCCTCCCTGCAGCTGACCTCAGGGTACACCGCTGGTCCCCTGTAGTGTCTGGAGATGGGGCACATCAAACAGAACCTTTTCATGTCTCCTAATCATTTTGGTAACCACCATTCTAACCCCTGAAATAGACAATTTAGCTAGTTTCTGTAAAACCTGTCCTGTTCTGACTGGTCTGATTCATTTGCCATAATTACCTTCTGGTTCATCCATTTGTCACAGAAATGAGTGCTTCCTTTTCATTCAACTTCTAAGCCAATTTCTATAGTTTCTTTTATCCTTTGTATTTATAACAACTTCTAGGAATTAAAACCATAAACCTTAAGTGGAACATTAAGACAATAGTAATTGAACTTTTCACTCAGTTCTTGCTTTTGTTTGTATGGTTCTTGTATTAGTTATGTTTTTTTGTGATAAAGTACCATGACAAAATCAAATTTTTGTGTGTTTGTTTGTTTGTTTGTTTGTTTTTCGAGACAGAGTTTCTCTGTGTAGTCCTGGCTGTCCTGAAACTCACTCTTTAGACCAGGCTGCTCTCGAACTCAGAAGTCTGCCAGCCTCTGCTTCCCAAGTGCTGGGATTAAAGGCATGTGCCACCACTGTTCTGTTACAAAATCAAGTTAAGGAGGTAAGGGATATATTTTAGCTTATAGTTCAGAGCCATGGAGTCCATCACCATGGGGAAGCATGGTTGCAGAAGCAGAGCCTGTCTTGATAGCCAGGAAACAAACGGGATCACATTTCATGTACTTGTAGAAGGCAAACACATGATGAAACAGGAAGTCAGGCCTTGTAATAACTCCTAAAAGCTTATCCCCAGTATCATATTACTAAAGATCTATAACCTACCCAAGAATAGTAGCAATTGACATCAAGAGTTGAAATATACTATGGAGGACATGGCTCCTTCCAATCATCGCAGATGCCAAAGCTTCAGATAAACCTTATTGTTTGTATTTGTGTCATTTATTTTTAAAAATTATTTGCTGCACAATATTTGTACTCATTTTGGAGTTCCGTGTGCTAGTTGATATATTTATAAACTGGAGGTGAATACTGAGATATGAATAAATGTAGGTGGAGTGACTGTATATTCACCTCTCTTTGGGAAGATAGTATGTGCTCATGTATGTACTGTTACCCACTATGGCTTGTAATTAATCTCCATTTGAGTCTGAAGGGTATTCTTTCCATTATTTCAGTTTTGATATTATAGTATAATTATAATATGTTTCCTTTACATTTCCTCCCCGAAACCCTCACATATACCCATCCCTGCTCTCCTTCAAAATCATGGCTTTCCACCCAGGTAATTGTTTCTGCATGCATATATGTATTTCTATTTTTGCCATATTACTGCGTGCAGTACAAGAATTCTCTCTTTAATATGAAGTTACAATTTCAAAACTACCAATGACGCCATGTCAATTTGTGACACTTGCAGCATTTAATATTGGATACTGATGGATAAAAATATATTCAGTATGATATCTGACTTAGAGACTGCTTGCTTCTACCTCTCATGATATACTATCAGCCATCTTTACACAAGCCTTTTCTGTGTTCTGTGAAGGGCAAAGCTGCCAGGTCAGCAGTCAGTCATTCTTAAGACACTTGGATAATTTAGGATTGTGTGTACATTGACTGTGTGTGGGCTGGAGACAGCAGCTAAGCAGGCCAAGCATGGAACATATTTAAAGTGATCTGATCTGTCTGCTCCTGTGCTTTGTCATTTATTGTCACATATATTCATTTTATTATTTTGCCATGTTTTTCATTTAGCACTGAAATCTGTTAGAAATAATGAGCAGAGAAAAGCAAAAGCACATGTTTAGTGGAGATTTAAATACTTCATGTCTGTTACTTGAGAAAGGTGTTGAAACAATTTAATTTGCATAAAAGTTTCTTTGACATGTACCATCCATCACACAGTCATACTGGCTTTATTAGGAACACAAAAAGCCAAGGACTCAATATCATTGACAGCTATCTCAAAAGTTATTATTTATTTTAACTAATATATCACAAAATGACAATTTTGATACCTGTAGGAGGGGCAGGTGTGTTATACCACTTATGATTTATGTTCAAGATCCTTAGTCATCAGGGAAATGCAAGTCAAAATGACCCTGAGATTCCACTTCACGACAGTCAGAATGACTAAGATCAAAAACTCAAGTGACAGCAGATGTTGGCAAGGATGCAGAGAAAGAGGAACATTCTTCCACTGCTGGTGGGATTGCAAGCTGGTATAACCACTCTAGAAATCAGTTTGATGGTTCCTCAGAACACTGGACATAGTACTACCCGAGGACCCAGCAATATCACTCCTGAGCATATACCCAGAAGATGATCTAACATGTAATAAGGACACATATTCCACTATTTTCATAGCAGCCAGAAGCTGGAAAAAACCCAGATGTCCCTCAACAGAAGAATGGATACAAAAAAATGTGGTACATTTACACAATGGAGTATGACAGGGCTATTAAAAACAACGAATTCATGAAATTCTTAGGCAAATGGGTGGAACTAGAAAATATCATCCTGAGTGAGGTAACCCAATCACAAAAAAAGCACACGATATGTACTCGCTGATAAGTGGATATTAGCCCAGAAGCTCAAAATACCTAAGATATAATTTACAGACCACATGAAGCTGAAGGATGAGGAAAACAAAAGGGTGGATACTTCAGTCCTTCTTAGAAGAGGGAACAAAATACTTATGGGAGGAGATACAAAGACAAAGTGTGGAGCAGAGTCTGAGGGAAACAACATCCAGAGTCTGCCCCACCTGAGGATCCATCCCAAATTCAGTTACCAAACCCAGACACTGTTGTGAACGCCAACAAGTGCTTGCTGACAGGAGCCTGATACAGCTGTCTCCTGAGAGGCTTTGGCAGTGCCTGACAAAGGGGGATGCCCTCAGCCAACCATTGTACTAAGCACAGGGTCCCCAATGGAGCAGCTAGAGAAAGGACCCAAGGAGCTTAAGGGGTTTGTAATCCCACAGGAGGAACAACAATATGACCAACCAGTACCTCTAGATCTCCCAGGGTCTAAACCACAAACCAAAGGATAAGCGTGGAGGGATCCATGACATTAGCCACATATGTAGCAGAGGATGGTCTTGCCAGACATCAAGGAGAGGAGAGGCCATTGGTCCTGTGAAGGCTCATTGCTCCAGTGTTGGGGGAATGCCAGGACAGGGCAGTGGGAGTAGGTGGGTTAGTAAGCAGGAGAAGGGGCCAGGGTATAGGGAGTTTTTGGAGGGGAAATGAGGAAAGAGGATAACATTTGAAATGAAATAAAGAAATATCTAATAAAATATATATGAAGAAAGAGAAAAAATTATGTCTCAGCACCATCAAACAGTTGTTCTTATTTAATTTTTCCTTTCAATTAAAAGATTGAACATAGGAAACACATGTGCATATGGATACATACACATATAACTCATAGCTATTGATATTTTTACTCCATTTCTCAGAAGGGAATTTTAAAGATGACTTTCTCAGTAGAGAATAAGTGCCATTTAATTTTACAAAAAGAAATTCACTTAAATTCTTAAAATGGCTTCAGTTTTTAAAAAAATGGAAATAATGGATTCAAAGTTATCTATTTCATTTGCTCTGTCAAAATGACTGAATTTTTCTTGGATAATATTTCATAATAGACATTTAACATTAAATAAAACTGGTTTCTTTGTGTTGCTAATCAAGATATGGATTTTTAGAGGAAACTAACTTTGTTAAACAACCAAGGCTTTAGCTGGAAACAACCCAGATGTCCCTCAACAGAGGAATGGATACAGAAAATGTGGTATATTTACACAATGGAGTACTACTCAGCCATTAAAAATAACGACTTCATGAAATTTGCAGGCAAATGGATGGAAGTAGAAAATATCATCCTGAGTGAGGTAACATAGTCACAAAGAACACACATGGTGTGCACTCACTGATAAGTGAATATTTGGAAAAAAGCTTGGAATACCCAAGATACAACTCACAGACCATATGAAGGTCAAGAAGAAGCAAGACCAAAATGTAGATGCCTCAGTCCTACTCAGAAGGAGGGAAAATCATAGGAGGTAGAGAATGGGAAGAAGATAGAAGGGGAGGAAGAAAAAGGGTGGGCAGAATCAGGTGTGGAAGGAGATAGAGATGCAGAGGGTTAGGAAACTGAACAGAGGGATGTAGCAATGGGGAATGGGGGAATGTGGGTAGCAACCAGAAAGTCCCAGATGCCAGGAAAACAAAAGGTTCTCAGGAACACATAGGAATGAGATTATCTGACATACCCAACAAAGTGGAGAGAGAACATGTAGAGACCATATCTAGAGGTTAGGCACAGTCCCTGTTTGAGGGATGTGGCCACTCACACTTCTCAAAATTAACCCAGAATTGCTCCTGTCTAAAGAAAATACTGGGACAAATAGTGGAGTAGAGATTGAAGGAAAACTGCCCCACCTGGGGATCTATCCCAGATGCAGACACCAAAACCAGACCATATTGCTTATGCCAAAATGTGCTTGCAGACAGGAGCCTGATATGGATGTCTCCTGAGAGGCTAGGCCAGAGCCTTACTAATACAGTAAGTACTAGTACTAATTAGTAATACTAAATACTAAGATGCATATGCTTATAGCCAATCATTGGCCAGAGCAGGGGGACCCCAATAGAGGAGTTAGGGGAAGGACTGAAGGAACTGAATTGTAACCCCATAGAAAGAACAAAAATATCAACCAACTAGAGCCCTCCAGAACTCCCAGGGACTAAACCACCAACCAAAGAGTACAAATGGAGGGACCCATGGCTCCAGCCACATATGTAGCAGAAGATGTGGCCTTTTGTGGCATCAAAGGGAGAGGAAGCCTTTGATCCTGTGAATGCTTGATGCCCCAGCATAGGGGGGATGCTAGGGCAGTGAGACTGGAGTGGGCAAGTGGGTGGGGAAGCACCCTCTTGGAGGCAAGGAGGGATGGGGGGTTCTTGGAGAGGAAACTAGGAAGGGGGATGACATTTTAAATGCAAATAATAACAAAAAAACCCAGGATAACTAAAACTATTCTCAACAGTAAAAGAACTTCTGAGGGAATTAGTATCCCAGACCTCAAGCAATACTACAGAGCAATAGTGTTAAAAACTGCATGGTATTGGCACAGTGACAGGCAAGTGGACCAATGGAATAGAATTGAAGACACAGAAATGAATCCACACACCTATGGTCACTTGATCTTCAAACATCCAGTGGAAAAACATCCAGTGGAAAAAAGATAGCCTTTTCAACAAATGGTGCTGGTTCAACTAGAGGTCAGTATGCAGGAGAATTCGAATTGATCCATTCTTTTTTTTTTTTTAATAAATATTTTTTATTCGATATATTTTCTATTTACATTTCAAATGATTTCCCTTTTCTAACCCCCCACTCCCTGAAAGTCCTGCAAGCCCCCTTCTCTCCCCCTGTCCTCCCACCCACCCCTTCCCACTTCCCCATTCTGGTTTTGCCGAATACTGCTTCACTGAGTCTTTCCAGAACAGGGGGCCACTCTTCCTTTCTTCTGGTACCTCATTTGATGTGTGGATTATGTTTTGGGTATTCCAGTTTTCTAGGTTAATATCCACTAATTAGTGAGTGCATACCATGATTCACCTTTTGAGTCAGGGTTATCTCACTTAGTATGATGTTCTCTAGCTCCATCCATTTGCCTACGAATTTCATGAATTCATTGTTTCTAATGGCTGAATAGTACTCCATTGTGTATATATACCACATTTTTTGCATCCACTCTTCTGTTGAGGGATACCTGGGTTCTTTCCAGCATCTGGCAATTATAAATAGGGCTGCTATGAACATAGTAGAGCATGATCCATTCTTATCTCCTTGTACTAAGCTCAACTCCAAGTGTATCAAGGACCTCCACATAAAACCAAACATACTGAAACTAATAGAAAAGAAACTGGGGAAAACCCTTATGGACATAGGCACAGGGCAAAAGTTCCTGAACAGATCATCAATAGCTTATGTTCTAAGATCAGAATTGACAAATGGGATCTCATAAAATTACAAAGTTTCTGTAAGGCAAAGGACACCGTCAAAAGGACAAAACAGCAACCAACAAAAGATCTTCACCAATCCTACATCCGATAGAGGGCTAATATCCAATATATACAAAGAACTCAAGAAGTTAGACCCCAGGGAACCAAATAACCCTATTAAAAATGGGGTACAGACCTAAACAAAGAATTTTCGCCTGAAGAAATTTGGATGGCCGAGAAGCACCTTAAGAAATATTTAACATCATTAGTCATTAGGGAAATGCAAATCAAAACAACTCTGAAATTTCACCTCATACCAGTCAGAATGGCTAAGGTTAAAAACTCAGGAGACAGCAGGTGTTGGCAAGGATGTGGAGAAAGAGGAACACTCCTTCACTGCTGGTGGGATTGTAAGATGGTACAACCACTATGGAAATCAGTCTGGCAGTTCCTAAGAAAACTGGACATGACACTTCCAGAGGACCCTGTTATACCTCTCCTGGGCATATACCCAGAGAATTCCCCAGCATGCAATAAGGACACGTGCTCCTCTATGTTCATCGCAGCCTTATTTATAATAGCCAGAAGCTGGAAAGAACCAGATATCCCTCAATGGAGGAATGGATACAGAATATGTGATATATATACACAATGGAGTACTATTCAGCAATTAAAAACAATGAATTCATGACTATTTTAGGCAGATGGATGGAACTGGAAAATATCATCCTAAGTGAGGTAATGCAATCACAAAAGAATGCACATGGAATGCAATCATTGATAAGTGGATATTAATTAGCACTGAAGCTCTGAATACTGAAGGTACAATTAACATATCAAATGATTCCCGTGAAGAAGGAAGAAGAGGGCCCTAATCCTGGAAAGGCTTGATCTAGCCTTGTAGGGGAGTACCAGGACAGAGAAAAGGGAGGGGGAAAGATAGGAGAATGGATGGAGAGAAGAGGACTTATGGGACATATGGGGAGGGGGAAACTGGAAAAGGGGAAAGCTTTTGATTGTAAACAAAGAATAGAGAAAATAAAAACATATATAAATAAAAAAAAGAAAAAAGAAACAAAATAACAAATAAAAATTTAAAAAATAATGCTTTAAGCACTAAAAACTCATGGAATAGAAATATGTGTGGTTTTGACATTGATATAAACAGGACAAATATGAACAAATTATTATATACTATTAATTGTGTCAAAATGGGATATTCTGTAAGTATTCTAAAAGTTGCTATTCTTTGAATTAAAGGATAAATTATAACTATGACAATTAATCTTACACAGAATGAACTATAAACAGTATACTATTAAGTTCTTGGTTTATTTATTTATTATTTTATTTATTTGCATTTCAAATGTTATCTCCTTTCCAGGTTTCCCCTCTGAAAACCCCCTATCCCATCTCCCCTTACACTGCTCCTATGAGGGTGCTCCCCCACTGAGCTACCCACTCCTGCCTCACTGCCCTAGCATCCTCTACACTGGGTATCAAACCTTCAAAGGACCAAGGGCCTCCCTTCCCATTGATGATAAGGACCTTTCAGCTCCTTCAATCCTTCCCCTAACTCCTCCACTGGGGTCCCTGTGCTCAGTCTGATGGTTGGCTTCAGGTGTCTGCATCTGTATTTGTCAGGACCTGGCAGAGCCTCCCAGGAGACAGCTGTATCAGGCTCCTATCAGCAAGCATATTTTGGCATTCTCAATAATGTCTGGGTTTGAAGTGTGTATGTGGGATGGAACCCTGGGTGGGGCAGTCTCTGGATGGTCTTTCATTCAGTCCCTAGTCTACTCTTTGTCCCTGTCCCTTGTTAGACTGGAGCGATTCTGGGTTAAAATTTTGGAAATGGGTGTATGGCCCCATCCCTCCACTAGGGACTGTGCCTAATCTCTGGTTATGCTCCTAACAGGTTCTCCCTCTCCTTTTTGTAATATTTCAGCTAATGTCATCTCTGTGGGGTTCTGAGAGGCTCTTGCTTTCCTGGCATCTGGAACTTTGTGGTTGCTACCCCCAGTTTCCCATCTCCCATTGCTATACACCTTTGTTCAATTTCCTGACCCTCTGTACATCCTCCATCTCCTCCCATACCTGATTCTTCCCCTCTTTTTCCCCTCCCCCTTTTCTCTTCCTCCCAAGTCCCTTCCACCCTCTAAGCAATTTTGTTGTTGCTTGTTTGGTTTTGTTTAAAAAAGACAAAAACAGGTGATGACAGACAGAATACAGGTCAGGATAACTTCCTTCAATTTAAACCCAGTAATGCAAAGGAAAAAGAAACTCTGCTGGAATGATTGGGAGCACGTAACAACCAACTGAACACTTAACCGAGCAAGAGCCCCGTGGTATTGTCTCCCTTTCACTTACCTCTATTCAGGAAGAGCATTAACACCTTAGTAAGGAGTTGCTCCATTTCAGACTCCTTTCTTGGCTCAGAAGAACACATAATATAAGCTCGCAAATTACAATTTGTTAGAAATTGCCTGGGTACTTCTTGGCCCTGAATGCTATTAAGAGCAATGCCATAGTTTGAATATCTACTTTGAGGCTCTGACTGTATTGATTGCCTCCACTGTATAGAAAACATCATAGGCTGTAGGATAGAGACACCTAAGGGCATAATATCATGCACAGAAATGTTCTCACAGTTGCTAAGTTTGAAGAAGTACAAGGACAAGACATTTACAGAAACTCTGAATGTAAAGGAGGAACAAGAAAGTTCTGTGCAAGCCATCCAGGAAAGTTGGAACAAAAGGTCTCTGTTCTGGGCCAATATAGAAAGATCTACACTGTTCTTATGTTAGTCCACAAAACTTTTCTTTTCTGTTTTATGTATAATTAGTAAAGTGTTAGATACATTTATATTTAAAGGATATTTGAAGCTGTCTAGATATTTGCGTAGTTAATGAGAAATAAGAAAAATTAATGAACAATTTGCATATATATATGTGTGTGTATATATATCAGAAAACAGTAAGCAGTAGAAATGTTTACTTAAAAATATTCTAAATGACCTTGGGAATATATAATGGAAAGAAAGAAAATACAATGATTACTAGAGGATCTTTTATTAATTATTTTATTTGTTTACATTTGGGCCTTTTTTAAATATGTAAAAAAAGAAAGACACACAATGTGAGAGAAGAAAATAATTCCCTAGAAATAGGACTAAAATAATTGTCAAATTGCCTTGAAAGATTTCACAGTAGATTATCCTAAATATATGAGGTAGACTAAGACATAGTTAATTAAGCAAAATCAGAAAAATGGTATACAAATGAAGAAAAACAGAAACTTAGGATAGTCAATTCATTAATTAACTTGGAATATTATTTTATTTTCATAAAAATATCAAGCTTAATATAATTTATAATTTAAACATGACTATTGGATAATTACTATAACAGTAATCATTATCAAGATGTGGTGAAGACAAGCTATTAATTCTCACAGTAAATAAAGTTATTGGACAATACATTTAGAAAAGATATGTTATTAGTCAAAAGCTCCAGTTTACTATTTTAAAAGAAAGATTCATATCTCTGTATTTCTAATTATAGTAAACTATTTTATTTTATTTTATTTTTTAATTTTTTAAAATTTTTAAAAATTTTCTATATTGTTTGTTTACATTCCAAATTATTTCCCCTTTCCCAGTTCTTCCCTCTCCATAAATTCCATAAGTTCTCTTCCCTCTGCCCATTCCCTAATCAACCCACTCCCACTTCTCTGTCCTGGAAATCCCCTACAATGCTGCATCAAGCCTTTCCAGAACCAGGGTCCTCTCCTTTCTTCTTCTTGGGAATGATTTGATATGTGAGTTGTGTCTTGGGTATTCAGAGTTTCTGGGCTAATATCCACTTATCAGTGACTGCATTCCATGTGTGTTCCTTTGTTAATGAGTTACCTCACTTAGGATGATATTTTCCAGTTCCAACCATTTGCCTAAGAATTTCATGAATTCACTGTTTTTAATTGCTGAGTAGTATTCCATTGAAATATACCACATTTTCTGTAGCCATTCCTTCACTGAGGGACATCTGTGTTCTTTCCAGATTCTGGCTATTATAAATAAGGCTTCTATGAACATAGTGGAACATGTGTCCTTATTGCATGCCAGGGAATCCTCTGAGTATATGCCCAGGAGTGGTATAGCAGAGTCCTCTGGAAGTGTCATGCCCAGTTTTCTGAGGAACTGCCAGACTGATTTCCAGAGTGGTTGTACCAGCTTGCAATCCTACCAGCAGTGGAGGAGTGTTCCTCTTTCTCCACATCCTCGCCAACACCTGCTGTCTCCTGAGTTTTTAATCTTGGCCATTCTGACTGGTGTGAGGTGAAATCTCAGGGTTGCATTGATTTGCTGGTAGCATTTTGACTGAAAGAGTCAAATCATAGTAACACTCTTTACAGCTTATCTGTGAAAAGGGCAGTGATAGAGGCCCAACAAAAAAGGCTTTGCAAGAATGAGACGGCTCAGTGTCTAACAGCTCTTGCCACACAGCATAATGTCCAGGGCACTAATACCCAGAACCCACATTAGAAGGAGAAAACTGAATCCTGAAAGTTGTCTTCTCATCTCCACATCTGTGCTGTGATAGGTAAATGTCTATACACTTACACACACACACACACACACACACACACACACACACACACAATACATATACACAGACATTCAAACACATGTGCGTGCATACACACACATATACACATTCACACCTAATAGAGAAGTAGTAGTAATAGTGATGACGGTGATGATGATTTAACAACAATAATAATCATAATGATAAAGCCAAATAAAGTCAACAACAATAATAAAACCCTACTCCGTAAGTGGGATTCTACATGGTCAAGATAAGAGACTTCTTCATAACATTAGATTGAAAGTGGCGTGACGATCACTGTTGCACCTTTTGAAATACCTTGCCATTCTGTTCAGTGTAGCTTGTATCCATTATGGCTGCATAGGGCTATTGAAACTTTTCTGTCCCTTTGGCAAATTTATGGTTAGAACTGGTTCTCATTTATTTGCAATATTTTCTGTCTTTCAAGATGGAAATTGGGCTGGTGAAGAAACAATGTGGAAGTAATTATTGGTACTGAGATATACACAAATCTTGTGGAGATAGTGAGCCTTATACATATATTATCACATTCAAAACACTCTAAAACAATTTTAGAATGTATTTTGTTATACACGCATCATTGATTATATTTTCAAAAAACATTAAGCTTAGAATATGATCCAGGAAGTCATCAAATGTATATTGCAATTGAATTCTTCCAAATCTGGCTGCTTGTTTAATGAAGTAAAATACTGGGGTAGTTCTTTAATCAAATGGGTAATGGCGAAAATGCCATGGAACTTCAGGGGTTTGAAGCTTTGTTGAATTACAATGACTGACAAACTAGTTTTTAAATAAGAAAGCATTGATATTTGTCGCAAATATCCAAGCAAATTAACGAGTGATCAAATAACAATGTCTAATGCATAATTTCAAAATTCTCTTTCTGTGTCATTGGGTAGTATTGAGAAAATAAATCACTGCAACTGTTATTGTTACCTTGTAAAATACATATTTCAGAACAGAATGAAACCAAGCAAGATTGACAAGGGCTGACCTTGAAATATCTAATTTTGAAACATTAAAAGTATGAGAGCAAGCAGTACTTGATGAGCCTCACTGTGCACGTATTTTTAGGACATGTGCATCAAGCAGAGGAAGCAAGCTAGCCCACGTGAGAACAGTCGACTCCAATTCACATAATTTACCATGGAAAGAACACAACTGAGAAAATCGTCCTAAATAAGCGAGTTTACCAGCTATCTCAGCACCTGTAAAAAAAGAATAGTGTAGCCTCAAGAATACAATTATGGGCTATATGAAAGCACCAAAATTTCAGCAATTTTGAAATTTCAGCCATGTTCTTATTAATCAAATATTTGGTTTCACTTTATAAAAAAGAAGTTATTGTTTTATTTGTGTGTGTGTGTGTTTGTGTGTGTGCGTGTGTCTGTCTGTCTGTGTGGTGTGAGGGGGAAGATCAGTGACAGCAGAATGGGAGAGGAGGAAGGATGGGAAGGAGAGAGTGACAGGGGGAGGGAGAGAGGGAGGTCTAGACCGAGGGAGGGCATTGTTATTTGGGGTTAAGAAAAGCTTGATTTGGCTTATGTCTATTTTACATCTAATTGGCTTGGTGACCCACTCTTCTACAGGATAAAAAGACTAAAACTACAGTGTTCTCCCTTCTTTCTTTAAAGGTTCAGGTTGTAGGGACTTGAAGCCAAGAGACATAAATAGTGACCCACATTTAACGATCTCCTTTGTATTCAGACCTGGACCTCAGCCCAAAAAATAGCATCTCTTACCATTGCTAGTATTTTTGTGGTATCTTTCCATATCAATTAACCTAATCAATATATTCTGTCCCAGGTATGCTCTGAGGCTTATCTCCTAGGTGATTATAAATCATGCCAAAATGACATGTAATGTATTTTTTAATTCCAAATTTACATGTGAAAACTTGATAAAATTTAGTTTTCGAGACCAAACAAAGCTTTTTTTTTTGCTCTGAATTGTTTTCATTGGATATTTTATTTATTTACATTTCAAATGTCAGTCATTCCCTTTCCCAATTTCCCCTGCCCCCAAACCCCCCTTCCTCCTGCTTCTATGAGGGTGTGCCCCCACTCACCCACCAACTCCCGCCTGCCTTCCCACCCTCACATTCCCCTATACTGGGGCATCAAGCCTTCACAGGACCAATGGCCTCTTCTTCCACTGATGCTCAACAAGGCACCCTCTGCTATAGATATGGATGGAGCCATGGGTCCCTCCACGTGTACTCTTTGGCTTGTGATTTAGTTCCTGGGAACTCTGGTTGGTTGATACTGTTGTTTTTTCTGTGGGGCTGCAAACCCCTTCAGTTCTTCAGTCCTTTCTCTAATTCCTCCATTGGGGACCCTGAGATCAGTTCAATGGTTAGATGCGAGGATCTGCCTCTGTATATGTCAGGCTCTGGCAGAGCTTCTCAGGAGACAGCTATTATTGGGTTCCATTTTTTAAAAATTATTTATTTATTTATTTTTTCACCCAGAACAGTAATTTGCTGACACAAGTTTTTGGATTTTTTTTTCCTAGTTATAAGGCAGTTAGGAGAGAGTATGCATAATCCACAAAGCCTAAGATATGTAACACTAACATATCGAGAAAATGCATAGAGCTTCTGGTTTAGCTCTTCACTCATGTTTTGGAGGGGGTCACAAATATAGTTTATACTCTTCACAGTCTTTAATCACATGCCCTCATTTCTAGTGTTGAGAGTAAATTTCTGGTGGGAAGAGGTGATATTATATTTGGGGTCACTGACACTGATAAAATTGTCTCAGAGCCAGCAAGTATGTCTGGGAACACAGAGACTCCCACTTGCTTTAAGTGGACAAAGGGAAAGAAACCAAGTATATCCTGCCTAGTGCCAGTAACACCTTGGTGAATATCAAAGCTTCATTCAGCAGGGTTTCATCTATCACACTTCCAGCTTCTTAATTTGTGTTTGGGTAACTTTGACAGTTCTGTAATTTCATCCTCTTAGCATATGGTGTGTGATGTCATGCAGAGCTGTAACAGGACCTCAACATGTGCTTTAGCACTGTAGGCCATACTGGGTTTTATTTTATTCTTTTAAAGAACAGTTCTGTTAATAATAAAGTTTATGATGTCAAAATACAAACACAACTTGGGGAGGGGCTCATAAAGTTCCACCTATAACCAAGGAGCTATTGGCATTTTTTGGTTGGTAGGGCAAGGTAGGTTCTTCAGGGATGCAACCTGTGTTCCTAGTAACCTAGGATACTACCTGTATTCCAGTGGATGGTCCCATATCTATGGACATAACACAAGACTAAATTGACTTAGTGGGTTAAAAAATGAAGCATATAAAGTTGGGAAAAGAAAGTAGTAGAGGCCATCAGAGAGAAACTGGAAGAGAGATTAAGGGGGTATATTTATGAACGTATATTGTTTGCTTATACAAAAGTTCACAAGCAACAAAAAGGAAGCTTGTTTTGAATGGCTGTGGTGTCTCTAACTTGTATCCATATCCTGAAATAAGTGTTCACAATCGTGTTTCTCTACATAACTACTTTATTTAAAAAAATAATTTTGGCATTTGTATATCTTTCTTTCACTATCCCAATCTAGAAAAAATAAATGCAGGCTCTGTGGACACAGTCCTATGACAAAGCATGCAGGATGCATCCTGAGAAATCCTCAGGATTGTGGAAAATAAGTCCATAGCGAACAAAGAATAAAAGGAAAAAAGGAGGGAAGGAAGGGAGGAAAGGAAGGGAGGAATGAAGGAAGGATAAAGGTTTTAGCTAATATTTCTCCTGTCTAAACTCTGTAAGATAAGTGAAGAACTTATACTTGAGTTTCTAACAATTCAAATACACACACTTAAATTTGGACCCACATGGAAGTGACTATTTTTTTTCCTTTACATCTTTGCTGTTACAGTAGACCATACAGAACATGCTTAGCAAATACAGGATCAACACATCTTCCCTTCAAAATGGAGATTTGGTGAGTATCACTGTTACAACTCTCCTTCACCATGGCAAAAAAATCTAAGAAAGATCAACTCAAAGGAGAAAGGTGGTTGTTTTGAGTATTTCTTACTTGTAGTTTCAGAAATGTCAGTTCAGTCACACTTGCTGTCTTTATTTGGAGCCTGTGGTGAGTTAGAGTGTCACACTCATGAGTCTGAGAAGTACAGAACTGCACACATCATGGAATCTGAGAAATAATCACAGTGTGAAGAGGAAAGGGGCAGTGTGTCAATTATTCCTGCAGTCATGCCTCTAATGACCTAACTCCATTCCATTTAACTTTGACTCCTAAAGAATCCTTCATCTCCCAATAGCACCATAGGCTGATGACCAAGCTTTAAGATATCTTCCCCAGGGGACATTTAAGACTCAAACCATAAGAACTATAAGACATCAGATTAATTTAGAGAAATCATACAGAAATCATTTTCCTCTGGTTAAATCTCAGCTGAATTTTCTTCTCCATAATTTTCTGTGGCACTTTCTATGCAGATAAATGTATGACGTTACAGACTTCTTAGAGTATGTGCAAAAGACTGAACATCTTATAATTTAGGCAAGATCCTAAAATTCTTTGACATCAGTTGCTTTCACTCTCATAAGGCAAGTCTATTTTCCTGATAGTACTTGACATTATGTGTGAATATATGGAAGAGACAGATAGTCTATATGCTGACATAGCCTTGACCCAAATTCTTTGGGAACAAGATTCCACTTAAATCTACCTATTGCTGCTTTTATTTTTCAGCCTAGGGAGTAAATGTGTTGACATGTTCATGCTTGGTCATCCAGTTAACATTTACTGAGCACCAGCCATCAAAGCCTCACATATAAAGATGAATGAAGACATCTTCAATCCCCTTAAGGTACTCAATGTCTAGTACCTAGACAGGCTTACAAATCAAATGATAATGGAACAAAATAAAAAGTCATGGCAGGTCTATGTACATGGGTTTTTAGAAGTAAATAAATGCTTTACAGAAGAGAAATCAAAGAACCTAGAGAAGCATAGGACTGAGTAAAACAAGAACACAGCTCACCGTGAGAAGAGTATACAGGAGCTGATGGCTAAAAGGTTGGTACCTATAAGCAAGCCTTGGTTGTAGCCTCTGGTAATTATTTTTTAGATAAGTCTTATTTAATGAAATATGGTAGAATTGTTGTTTTGTGACTTCTGAGATTCCATTAAGAATCCTTGTGTTTATAATACCTTCCTTTGGACCCAGCTCAGAGGAACGTCTTATTGGATCCCTCATAGGATAATATGCCTGAACTGTATGGAGTTGCTGTGTAACTGGAGGTGTTGTACTGAAGAAAGCCCATGACCCTTACTCATATGGAAGAATATGTGAAAAGAAGTGATCCTGAATTCAATCAGGTTTGAATCTGAATTCAAATTTTTTCCCAATTACTGACATCCAAATGTATAAGCAAATTAATTGGCCCTGTAAAAACACCAAATTTTGGACTAGTTTGTTATGGAGCTATAATTGATCAGAACAGAGGATAAAGGTGGAACCTTTAAAGGTATGAAACAGTTCCTTCTATCCTATGAACAATAAGAAGTCTAATATAATAAGGATGAAGAAAATAATCCTAAGGCAAATATTATCTATTAAAATATTTAATTACATGTACATTTATTCCTTAGAAATGTCATCTTTTGGAATTATCCTTGAGATTTTGGCCTAAGATCTCAGTTGTGTGATATAGAGGAATTTTAATCCAGCAACATGGCTGCTCTGGCAAGGGATAACATCTAGACCTCCCAGGTCTGGGTGATCTAGCTGGAATATAGAGAAGAGACAGAAGCAAGTTCACGAGTTCAAGGTCAGCCATGATAGAGCAAGTTTCAGGTCCAGGTGTGGTTGTACAGGCCTTTAAGCACAGAACTCAGGAGACAAAGGTATGCAGACCTCAGGGTTGTAGTCAGGCAACTGACTTAAGTCAGTGAGTAGATGGAGTGGAGTGGAGTGCAGTTCCTCAGAATTCAGTTCATGGAATTCAGAGGCAGTTTTTATAGGGACAGTTTTACTGTCAGGTTGTAGAGTGAACAAGCTAGATGCAAATGACGACAGAATGGACCAGAGAATGAGGATGGGCCAGAAGATTAGAACAGATTGCCAGAATTAGTTTGAGGCTAATCAGAGAATTTCCATGAGAAGCTGAAAGAAGCCAAATTGAATCAGTGAGCTTGGAGTGGAGTTTGAGCCAGAATAGCTGAGTTGAACAAGCCAGCTAGAATTCTGAAGAACTAAAAATGGTGATCTTATTCAGCAGAAAGCCTCCAAGACAACAATTATATCAATTGAACAAAACATATTTTTTTCAGTGTTAATTCACAGTGGATTTCCCTCACCAGTCCCTAAACAAATGCTGTCTATCTAGCTAGAACACTGATATATGGTTTCCTCTCTGGTATGCATCACTGTCCATACTTGTTTGATTTGAATTGTTTTATTTCTTCTTTTCTCCCATGAATGTAGAAAAGCATTTCTCTATTCTCCATTTTCAAAGATAAGTAGATGAAACTCATTTATAAATCATGGAATAAAACAAAACTGTCATTATTTTTCATAAAAGATCAAATTTATAGATTATGACATTATGTTTTAATCTATTACCCCAAAGGATCCTTAATAGAGTGAGATAACTCATCATAATGGCCCTTAGGACAACAATTTACATGCATAACACCCAGATTCATGAATCTGTAACACTAAAAGAGATCTTAGAAGCTAATATTATAGTGTATTGATGATGAGAAAGTTGAATATTAATGTGCAGGAATAACTCTAATTCTACAAAACTAAGCAGAGAAAGAACCAAGAGAAATGTTAGATCCCACTATTTCTCCTGGTACAGTGGCATTGCCCAATGAATAGAGTGTATTTTTCTGCTTCCAAACTAAATTATATTTTATTGCTTCAAGCTAGAATTAGCACACCAACTATTTCACCCATCTTCCTTAGTATTTCACATTAGAGATGTTTTGTAGATTTTGCTACTTCTGGAAAGCACATGATTCTATAAGAAAATACAATTTATGGTTATGAGAATGGCTATGTAAGGCCACTTTTAATCTCTGTGCATAGAGTTCATCATGAGTCCAGTCTAGGCCACAGTTTTAGCTTATGCTATCTGTGCATTGTGAACAGTATATTTATTCCCATTTTATAATGCCAACAATAAGGCATTGCTTGGAGACCATTTTGAGATTTGTGGAACATAAAAAATCATAGTTGTCTCTCCAGAGAGTATCTTCTAACTACAAATGTCCTTCTTCCATATTGACAGTGGAAGGAGATAGTGTTTAGTGGACAGGGCAATCATGTTGAAGAAATTACCCAGGACTGTCACTTGGAGGGATAAGCTGATCTTCGACATGTATGCTGCTCGATATTTCTCTTCCAAGAATATGTGAATTATTTCATCCTGAGCGAAAGTTCCCATTTCCTTTTCCCACACAGATCTGTGATTTTGTAAGCATAACCTGAAGTGTGTTCATCTACCCTCATTAGTTCTCCATTCTCTATAAAGTCAGGTAGCTTGTTCTCCATCTGAGAATCAAGAATTTATAGTGGAGTGTGCCTGTGGCTTTGCCTGATTTATTAGGCGAGGTGATACTTCTCTGGTGGAGCAGACAACTAGTCCATATGGCCATGATTACGGTGATTGTCATTTCTCTTGCTTATGATGGTTGTAGAGTTAGGCTAAAGATTATCCAGCTGTTTTATGCCTCACACACATCACCAGTTGCTCTTTGTTTATAAACTCCTTTGTATTGGTTTATTTTGTTTATTTTGTCCCTTTCTTCTCTTTGACTGAATTAGATGAAACATTATGTCTCATCTTGGCCCTCAGACTAGAATTATCCCATTTAGCCTCTTGGATCATAAACCTTCGGAACTGAACCAAATCATTTAAACCTTTTTTTGTTGGTGGTGTTTCTAGTTCTCCCCTCCCCTCCCCTCCCCTCCCCTCCCCTCCCCTCCCCTCCCCCTCCCCTCCCCTCCCCTCCCCTCCCCTCCCCTCCCCTCCCTTCCCCTCCCCTCTCCCCTCCCCTCCCCTTCCCATTCCCCTCCTGTCCTCTCCCCTCCCCTCCTCTCCTCTCCTCTCCTCTCTTCCTTTCCCCTCCTCTCTTCTCTTCTCTCCTTTCTTCTCTTCTCCTCTCTTCTCCCCCCTCCAACTCTACCCCTCCATCCCTCCCCTCCCTCTCCTTTCTCTCCCTTTCTCTCCTGCCCTTTCTTTGATTTCCTTTCTAATGTTTTTCTTTCTCTTTCCTGAGTAAATGAATTTAACCATACACTCTGTATACTCTGTAATTATTATGGAGAATCTTAAGTAATACATACTGAAATCTTATTCATTAAATCCAAGACTGGAACCTGGGCATGGCTTGTCTTGGTATTTTTAAAGTTTATTGAGGTGCTTACCATCACAGATGTATTTCCTTGTCAATAAATTTTTAAATCTTGCATAGATCTGCAATAAAGGAAGGGTTTGAGTCAAATTTATAGGTAAAATCAATCTCTAGTTTTGGCTGAAATTGACATAATCACAATGATTTAAGTTACATTTTAATAAACCTGATTCCAATGATTCATAACAGTCTAACAGATTAGATATTGGTTTTAAATTACAAATGGGAAACTAGACTCAGATAGTTTATGATGAAGCCTTCATAGAAATCTGGCTGAAGCTCAAGTATATTTCCTTCTTAGAGCTAACCTTAAATCAGAGTGGCCATGGGCAAGGAATAGAACAAGGGATTATGGAAACTTGCATTCAGGCTTTATTACTAATTTATCAGTGACTCTGGACATTCATATATAGACCTTCCATTTTGCCTGCTACAAGAAGGAATAATAATTGTTCTGAAAAGTTAATGATTATGAAACATATCAAGGCAATATTGGAAAGTCATAAATTTTCTTTATGCAGGTGCTATTAGTTTCTATATCAAGTTCTTTTCCATTGCCTGTAAGTCTGTTAAGATTTCAAATAGCCCTCAGATTATAGTATATTAGTCATATGGACTAATAGGCTTGAAAAGCTTTCTCATGTACTCCCGGCCTTCTCTCAGTATTCAAACATCAAATACAATTTCTCCTTCCCTATACTGGCTCTGAAACAATGGGGTTATGTTGAGATCCTGGAGAATGACTATGTTAGAATTGAATTTGGGGTCATAAGATGATATTTTATGATCAGAGGTGACATGTGTGCTATCCCATATGATTTTACAAAAGCTTGTAGGATTTTATATTAGTAATAAATCTTAAACCTTTCACGTGGGGCAAATTGGAAGAGAATGGTTGAGCAAGGAGCCTGCAAGCACATCTGATTCCGAATTACACAGGGAAGTGCTGAGCCACTCAGTGTGTTTCTGAAGGTCATCAGTGGTGCTCACATCAGTAATTCTGTAACACTTTGTGGACCAGAGCACTCTTTCTTAATTCTAACAATGGTAGGATTCACTGAGGTATTGATTCTATGGGATAGAATGAGATTCTGTGCTTCTAACAAAAGCTCAGGTGACACTGATAGATTATGGTTTGTAGGTTAGAATCTAAGTAACACAATACTAAAAATGCATTCATTTGAGAGCTTTTGGCGTAAATATTCATAGGAATTCCTATTCAGTTAGGCCCAAATCAAGGCATATATTGTTGAGCAGCAATGCAGGTAATTCCATTGGCATGCTTTGGTTTAGATCTACAAAATATTGTGTAAACTGATCATAACAGTTGTTATTTATTTTCATTCGGTCTACTTTGCATCTCACTGTTCAGTGCTATCTTCTCAGTTTATGGTGCAGTCATCATAAGACTACTGTTCTCTGGCAATGATGTCTGGCCATGTGGTGTTTTCTTTGTTTAAGAACTTCATTTAATTCCACATACTGAGGAAACAGCTGCTTACCTTGGAAGACCTGCAGCCTGCATGCAACCTTCCAGTATGCTGTAGTTCTGTGGTTCTCAGTGATTTTGCTTCCCTCTAACTCATGGTTCTCAACCTTCCAAACTCACAATGCTGTTCTGACCCTTTAAAACTATTCGGAATGTTGTGGTAACTCCCAATGAAAAAAATTATTTTATTTCTACGTCATAATATTAGAATGTAAGTAGGTGTGCTCTCTGGTGGTATTTACATCCCTTTTGAAACAGTCATTTGACAGCTCCCAAAGGTGTCAAAACCCACAATTTGAGAACCACTGCTTTAACTGGTGCCCTTTGATTACACTGAGAGTTATTTTGTCACAACTTAGTTACATTCTTACTGGCATCTACTGGACAGAGGTGAAGGATGGTGATCAACACTCTACACCACAAAGACATTATAAAAATTATTTTTATAGCATAGAGTTGTCTCTATGCTATAAACATTCCAAATACTGTGATTGGGGCCCTTAAGTTTAGATGGACCGAATTTAGATTCCTTTTAATTGCTTCCATTCTGTTTAGTCACACTTGGCTTTCCCTTTTTGGATTTAAATCAGGGCTTTATACAAATTAAATACATGTTCACTTATATTGACTATTTAGTTGTATACCAAGAGCTCCATATTTTAAATATCCATTTTTTGTTGAATATGGGTTCTCAAAAGAATAATTGGATCTTTGATCTATTTCCTAATAACCACTGTATATGATTTGTGTATGTATATGAATGTATACATATATAGAGAGACATATAAGCATAATATATACACATAGATAATTATTATATGTGATTTATACACAGACAAAAATCTGTAGAAAATATATAAACATATCCTTAAGTATAAATAGATTTGCAGTGTATAAATAAACTTAAATTCAGTGTGTTGGGTGGACAGATAAGCTAATCTAAGAACACAGACAGATTCATGGACTCTGGCTTAGGGTGAGATGTTACCCTGGTCTGCAAGGCAAAATATCAAGTCATCAATCACCAAGTGTAAGAACAAAAATCCATTTATCGTTTGCCAATTGGAAGGAATACAATTGACTGGAACCAGCTGGCGTTGGCCTCTCCGTGAGGCTGTGACCCATTTAATCAGTTTGGAATGCATCCATAACTTTGAAGGTGGGTCAGAAAGGATAGTAAGCTCAGACCAAGTCAGCTCAGACCAACACACTCCCCATTTAAAGTGTTTGACATAAGAGACACAAAAATTTAAAAAAGAAAAAAAAGGGGGAGGGTATGTGATCGAGGTCAAGGCTAAGAGTAAGAAGATGGTTATTCTTTATGACTTCAGAAACTGACAAAGTGTGTTTAGTTTGGAAAGACCTGAAAAACCTCCCATAACTCACCCTGTGCTCTATTTCACCAGCAGTGCAGGGAATAATGAAATCTGCAGTTCCTGGTTTGTGTCTGTCGTCTATGCCATTCCAGGGACAGTAATCCTGGGC
The DNA here is from genome assembly GCF_947179515.1 of Apodemus sylvaticus. NCBI lineage: Eukaryota > Metazoa > Chordata > Mammalia > Rodentia > Muridae > Apodemus > Apodemus sylvaticus. The sequence goes on along the minus strand of NC_067482.1, from coordinate 64,226,586 downwards.
AGTGTCTTTCAGTTGGAGACATTTCCCTTGGGAGAGTCAGTTATTAACGAGACCTACATCTGAAAGTGCATGGACTTTCTCCTGGCTGGTTTTAATTTTCCTTCTTAATGCAATTTCATGGATCCCTTTGAAAGCAGACAAAGGGGAGAAGATATTCATTGCTCATGCTTTCACAAATTGAATTTCTATATCGTGTGTGAAACTTAGATCTAGTAGACAGAAATGTTCTTTTTGATTTCTGTGGAGTATTACTTCTGAAGAACACTTAGCCCCCTTTTATTTTACTTTTTTACCTTATCATAGTGATTTATCTACTTTCCCATTGCCCTAAACTGCAATCTATTCATACTCTTAATTTCAACTATCACCCTACATTTTAGTTTTTATTTCTTTTTATATCCAATTTAGCATTTTCTGAGTCCCATTAACACTTCAATCTACTGACCCTTTATCTCAATGCCACTCTTTGTTTCCCAACCTCCTTTAGTTGGCAGCAATTTCCATGTGTGTTTTTCATGCTCATTCGTATTCCCTTGCTGACACTGTGGTTGTCACCATGGATTGTACTAGCTTGACTGAACACAAGCTCTGCTTAATTCCAACGCTTCCTTTACTACACATGAGTCTGAACAGCTGACGGTTTGTGATGAGAATTCCCCTTTCCCTCCTCTTACCTTTATAAATACACACAGTCTTCTCACCCTTCTTTAGATTTAAAACCAGTAACCTTTTACCTCCTAACACTGCATTAAAATCCAACTGAATACTCTAGACCAATGTTTGGCCATTGTTGTCTATCCATAGCCGGAGAGTAAGTAATATGAACTTTACAACCATACATGTTTTCTTTCACAATTTAGCTATCATAGCAAAAGAAAAACATGGACTCTGCCCAAATGAATGGGTGTTACTTTCTTTCAACAAAGTTATTCATAGAAACAGTCAGTAGGCTGGATTTGGACCGCAAACTGTGATTTGAGGGTCATGTGTTAAACAATCCAATCTTCTATCCTACACAACTTGATACCTTCTCTTTATCCTTAAACATATATTCCTCACTCATGTCAAGTACTGTCTAATAATCTTACTCTAGGTTGTTTTTAAATACTGGAGGAATTAGAAGAGAGGACTCCTGTGTTATTTGCTTCCTAGATATTTGCTTCTATACTTCTACATCCCCCCTTTACCTGTGGACAAAATATTTGTTTTTGCTCTGAGGATAACACCATCCTCCCCTCAGTCACTGTAATTACAATATGTTTCTTTGCATCTCCTGCAAGTACTATTTGAGCAATCTACTTTTTCTGTGCAGTATTATTTCTTCTTTCATATACATCAGCATATAAAAATATTCTGTAGGTGTTTCCACCTAAAAATAGGGAAAGAACAGATAAAGGAAAAAACCCACCCATCAACTTTATATGCCTTTTCTGCCCCAGTACCATGTGTCTGCTCTTATCACACTGGCAGTGAGCTTCGTTATTATCGTCATTCATTCCTCTCCCTTGTCTTGAACCAGGCTCTTGGCAATTGTTATCTGTAAATGTCTGGACAGGAAGTAATATGAACTTTGCAACCATACATTTTCTTTCACAATTTAGCCATCATTGTAAAAGAGGAACATGAGTTTTACAGAAATGAATCTGTGTGGATTACTTCTGTCCAGGCTTTCTTACTGAATCAGCCCCAAATAACTTTTGCCAGCAATCCTCAACCCTGCACCACTACTTCCAGAAAACACTGAAGTTTCCATTCATGACTTCTTAGAGACAACTGCTCACATTCATAGGCTGTGATCTGGTCTCACAGATGTGTTCTTGGAATCTCCTGATTTGGGGATGTTCACAGATCTTCGTAGCTGTATGGAGTTAGGACAGTGCCTGGCTGACGGAGCTGTGACAACTCAGTAAGAAACTCTCTGGGCTTATGCACTATCCCCTAGGACATCAGCTCAGAAAGCCAACCTCATAGCCCTAATGTAGTTCCTGAACCTAGCAAAAGAAAAGGCTGTCAATATCTCGAGAGACAGCAGATACACCTTTGCCAGCCTCCATGTACATCAGACCATATACCAGGAGAGAGGCATTCTAATGACTGAGGGGGAATTAATAAAGAACAATTCAGAGATCCTAAAATGTCTCTCTGCTCTACAGAACTCAAAAAAGAGTTTCTGTGATACACTATCCAAAGCTCTAAAAAGGAAACTCTAAGGAAGCCAAGCACAACAGAAGGGGAAAGTTGGCAGCTAAAGAGAGGTTGCTAAAGTGAAACCCTTAACAGAACTTGTACCCCTTCTGACCCCAGGCCTTACCTGAAACACTGACCTATTCAGAAGAGGACAAGTAATTCTTCCAAAAGCCCACCAACACCACCATCAAGGAAGGATGGAGACTCACATCAGACCACATGCCTGTTTTTACCCACTTCCTGTGATGGACTCTCGTAAGACAGCTTCATGAATCTATACCTTGGTCGTGCCAATCTGTCAACGGTTCTATCCAAAAACTACCTTATCCCTTCCGTACATTAAATTCTCCAAGATATTGTTTCCAAGTGTATGGCCTGCCAAGTGGTGAAACCCACCAAGAAAATAGGCTCCAGAAATCATGGGAAGTAGGAAGTAGAACAACACCTGGTGTTTTGGGAAGCTGACTTCATAGAGGTAAGGCCTGGAAGGGATGGTTACAAATATCTCCTAGTTTTCATGGACACCTTTTCAGGATGGCTCAAAGCCTTCCTGACTAGGCAGGAGACAGTACAAGGAGTGACAAAGAAACTTTGGATGAGATTATACCTCAGTTCAGGGTGCCAACAGCCACTGGCTCTGATTATGGCCCAGAATTTGTGATTCAGATTATACAGGGAGTGTCTAAAATGATGGGGGTAATAATTGGAAACTACATTGTATATCTGTCTACCTATCTATCTATCTATCTGTCTATCTATCTATCTATCTATCTATCTATCTATCTATCTATCTATCTATCTATCTATCTCCCATTGCAAATTACCCAAGACATTTTTATCCATTCCTTCATCTTTACATGTTATCCCTGAACCTCCATACCCATAAACCAGTACCTTAGTGTGAATTAGGTGTCACCAGAAGGAGACATTCACACCCTATTAAGGACCTCCCACCATGATTCTGAACACGCCAATGACTGTGAATGTAGATAAAGTTTGAACCTGAATCCATAACTCCAATGTAAAGATAGCATTAATGTTGTTAAGGTTTCATTTCAAGCTTCTTTCTCAGAAGTGAGTTTTCTTGGTTTCTACCCCAAACCAATAATCTGTACAGATTCTTAAAAAAAATCATTGTAGGTAACTGACCTGTGTAAATCACAGGTATAAACATGAAACACATGGACAGCCTTTGTTTAACAATCCTAACATGAAAGTATGATGGAGCCCCATCTCATTCTCTTGTGGCGAATTCATTTACTAGACAATTCTTGGTAATTTAGAAAAGTATATATTGTCTCTGTCTCTGTCTCTCTCTGTCTCTCTGTCTCTGTCTCTGTCTCTCTCTCTCTCTCTCTCTCTCTCTCTCTCTCTCTCTCTCTCTCTCTGTCTCTCTCTCTCTCTCCTGCTTCCTCTGAACCATACATGCAAGTACATGCCATGATGCTCATATGGAGGTTAGAGAACAGATTGCAAATGTTAGTGCTTTCCTTCTACTCTATAGGTTTGTAGGTTTGGGGGATTGAACTAAGGTCTTCAGATTTGATGGCATGAGCTTTAGCTGTTGAGCTTGCTTGATGGCCTTATCAATTCCCAATGTTATTTCCCTATCCACTACTTTATCTGATCACTCCTTTCACTAGTATCTATGTTAATCTTTAAAAATATATGTACCTAAATTTTCACTAGCTGCCAACAATCCATTTGCTTTCCTTCTTCACAATGTAAATTATGTATTCAATGTCTAAGGTTAGCATCGTGATGGAACATTGACCATTGTCTTTGAATTTTGTATCTCCGTTCTGTGTTCTCATAGAATGTATAGTCTTCAACACAATGTTTAGTACTATCATTTCTATTTGCCTAATACAGGTTATGTCTTGAATATCTTACCTGCTTTAATTGTTCTAACAAATTAATGTTAATGAAATGAATTTTTAGAGAAGATATTTACTTTCTTCTTGTCTGTATGATTTTACTTAGCTGTCACATGTTAGGATGTAAGTTCAGATTCATGAAAAAGATTAAAAGGAAACAAACAAGAGAGCCTATAATGTCCCCATGGCAACTGCAGCTACTAAGTATCAAAATATGGACAATCTCATACCCACATACACTTCATTTTGGTGGCCATGTTCTTAATAACTTATTATTAACTATTATCATTCTTATTTTCCATAGGGGATAGAAAAAATAAGCACTAGAAAATGAGGGAAACATCACACCTAATTTCCATCATTTAATCAATCTATTCTAGCCTTCTGTCAAAACAGAATTAATTGCATTTATGTCTTTAACAATGATCTTGTCAGTCTTGGAGAGAAGCAACATGACTCACTAGGCCTCTTCTGCATCTTCTCAGTAGTGTCCCTTTCAAAGGTTATCTCATTCAGTTGCCCATTGGTAGGCTCAGAGGTCACAGGTTGGTTTAGTACTGTCAGAACTCTGAACATGAAAGACTAAGTTGCTGATACAGAAGAATGTTGGCATGTTGTCTAATAACTGTGACAGTCAGTTGTACACAGTTACAGCAGGAAATTCCTGCTGATTAATGCTGAGCCATGCAATGAGTCAGTATATTCTGTAAAGTGGGGCTACTCATGTGTCTTGTGAGTCTTAGAAAATTCAACTAGTCAGTATATGTATCATGCTTCTAAAAATGCCTGGTATTGTGGTGAGTGATATTTTAACCTCCCTCTGGAAAGGACATCATTTGGACTTTGTCTCCCTGCAGCTGTTGATTTCTTCTTGATTTGACACATCAATTCAAAAAACAAATGTAAGAAGCAAAACCAAACCAGACAAAAACCCATCTGCCAAATCCTAGGAATACCTCATTAGTTCAAGGAAACATCAGCTTGTCTATTATTTTTCATGGAGGCTGGGAGGTTATTTTTGTTGTTGATGTGGTTATTATCATTATTGTTTCAGAGATTGGAGAACTTCACAAGTACATAGTAAAAGCTGACAAATCAATTGTGTCTTGTGCCATGACTCCTGAGTGTGCAAAGGAGTCTACTGTAGACCATATATTATTATGGTAGACATGAGAGCTCATATTAGTTTTGATTTTCCTTAGGGAGATCTTGCCATGTCTTGTTTTGTCTGAATACTGCATTTATTGTTTATATGGGAAACAGGAGAGCTACCTTTACCAGTACAAATGGCACCTTGCGTTAGAGCCTTTTCACTCCATCTCTTCTCCTTGTCCGTCCTCCACTTCCTCCTCTCCTCATCTTTCTCCTGAATGCAAACTAAATGAGCTTAATAAATCCCTCTGAGTAGTTGTGACAGAAGATTTTGCAATAAATATGCACTAGAGGAAAATTGGAGGTTAGTTATACAAGATCTAATTGAGAAGCATAAGTGTCTCCATTGAAAGCCAGTTAGTTTTGCAGACAGTGTTTTAAAATGTGAGAGTTACTCTTCTTTGGAATTGATTTACATAGAACCTAATGGCATTGCAACAGCTGGAGGCCCACGGTGAAGACATTTGTCAGTTCTCAGCTAATCATTGCTTTACAGGTGAGGTAGGCATTCCTTGAGAAGACAGACTAAAATGTTTTTATGTGCATATTTCGTGGCTTGGGTTTCTCATCCCCACAACTAGCTGTCATTAATTTCTAGGTATGAAGGGTTAACTCTTCTGTTTGTCACACCCCACTGCAGAGGGTTTCATCTCCTTCAAACCTCCAACCAATGCTCCTCCCTTCCAGTAACATTTTTGAAACTGTGACTGTCCACAATGATAGGGGGCGGGGCAGTTCTATTCAGGAGCACTGAACAGAAACAGGCATAGAAACCTTGACCATTTCTTTTTCTATTTTGCCTAACCCATGTCTTTTCAGTAGCATGTTAGGCCTACCAATGTTCACCTATCCATCCCCTTGATGCTAAAAGTGTTTCACTCTGAACTCCCTTACCAGGCAGACTCTTAAGCAGAGAACCCATGACTGGTTAAAGTATACATATGGAGTGAGGGCTTCATTCTTGCAAGTACGAGCTGATTTAACTATACTTCAGACATGAAGAACACTGTGCCAGAGCAACAATTTTTACTAGATGTTGAGAGAGTGCTAGGGATCTTTTAAAGGTGGTAAGTTAGATGGTTTTGATTTTCAAGAACTAGGCTTTATATAATATTGAGTAGCATGAGAATGTCAATTCTCTTTCCTGGGTACCTTTTTTGGTTCTACAAGCTTACAGCGAGTTTGCGTTTATATATATATATACATATACACATACACATACACATATACATATTCATATACATATACATATACATGTACATATACAGAGAAAGAATGGGCTAAGGATCTAGCTCTAGTTCTGACAATGTGCTGTTACCATGCTTTTATTTACACTTGAGCTGTAGCACATTGAGATGTTATTTCTTAAGTGGAATTGGCATAAAGTGAATGTATGAGTAAATTTATCTCTAATAAAAGCATGAGTTAGGTTTATATGGGTATTTAAGTAAATAATAGTAAACTCTGGTATATGGATAAGGAACAACCAATGCTAATGACATTTACCTGGCTGCATATGAGCCACGGCAGAAGGAGAAGTTGTTCAGTCTCATGAACAGTTAGAGAATGATTTTAGAATAAATCCAAAGGGTGTATATCTATCTACTATGCGCAGAACCTCTTCTATACCTTTTCCTGATCAAACAAATTTCTTCAAGGAATTGTACTGTGTCGTATGCTCAGCATGCATATTAGAAATCAAGGCATTGCCTGTTTATTTTCTCCACACCACTGTTTCTTGATTTGTAACATGGTTTGGAAACATCTAGAGTATTTATCCAACCATACACTACTGATTCTATGTACAATTCTACTTTAGTAAGTCTCAAGAAGAACCTGAAGCATTGCAAGTCTATCAAGAGTGAGAGGGTGATTATGTTGTATTTTCACATTCTGGACATTGAGAAGGATTGTTCTTTCTTCAGCTATATTTCTTTTAAAATTGGTGGTGCTGGGAAGGAGTCTGAAGATGAGCAAGTTTCCCAGCCATGTATCTCTTTGATTTAAACAAGAGGGGAGCAGGGTTGAGAATCTGTTGATCCTTCTGGGGCCCAAACCTAAACAGTAGAATTGGTGAGAATTACACAATTCTAGGAAAAGGTGGACAAGTTGCCATTCAGAACATGAAGTTTATTGTCAAACCCTACTCACAAACAATCTTCTGACTTTGGTCACTGGAAATAAAAAGGGGAATTGTGCTGAAGAGTAAGTTAATCACAATCTTAGGATGAATGACTGAATGAAGAATCAATTACAAATGAGTTTCTCAGCATACATATTCTAACTACTTATTGTCACACTTTTGCAAATGTCACCATCACTACTTGGAAAGGATATGTATCTCTACCTTTTCAGCTTAAATGACACTGTGTACAATATTTTCTGAGTATGACACTCATGGAATTAGGAGTTTCTCTTTATCGATCTTCTAAACCTCCTTTACATATTTTCAGTACTATACCCAGTTGTTTGCATAATTGTCTGCATACACACATTTTTGTATAGGACTACCTAACAGGAAGGAGTAACATTCCTGTAACATAGAGTGAGCATAAAGTATCAGAAAGATATAGAGATAAGAGGTATGGTATAAATTCTAATCTCAGAATCATCTGATTCTGATATTTCATGAAATTTACTGAAATTATAGAAGATGGTTTCTCCCATTGGCCTTCTAACCAGCACTCAAGATACATATTCAGTGTATTTTAAATCAACCTTGTCTAGTTATGAAAGTGATATGTGTTAATTTGAAGAATAAGGAAAGGACTTAATAAAATAGTATGCAATGTTAGTATCCAGTAAATCATGATTTTCGGTGTTTGGTAATAACTCTACAGTGTCGTTTCTATGGAAAAATTATCTCGGGTATACCTTTAGTTAAAAGCAATACCATATTAAACACTTTAACCTGAATTCTATTCTTCTCTATCTCTAGAATAGATTTATTCTATATATTCAGAATGTGTATCCATGTAATGCAACCTTATTCTTAAACATGTATTTTGTTAATCAGACAAACATTTCTTATAAGTAGCAACCTTTCTAAATCAATAACATTGAAATTTTGCCTGTGTAATTAATTTTTTTGTGTGAATGACTATTCTCTTTTCTGTTCTGTGAGTTGTGTGCACATGGGCAAATGTTCCCTAGCTTCTTTTGACTCTGCCCACTAGATTTTCTTGTCGCTTTGATGTGATTACAAAAATTAAATATTACCAAGAGTTCATGTTGTTTACAAATTAAACAAAGACAAGTCAGTTTAGATCTTATTATTCTCTTGACATTTTAATTTTTACACTCACACAGCTGTGTACACACCCACACACATACACACACACACATACACACACACACACAAACACACACACACACACAAGATTAAGATAATGCTTCATCCCTACTCCCTTTGCTTTCATTCCAATCAAATATCTTGCACACAACAATTTCTAATTCAGTGAAAATGACACTCAGAGCAGAGAAGAGCTGTGTCAGAGTCAGTGTGAGCAGGAATTTTGCATTGGTGATTATGAATATAGTTTGCTGTATGATCATTTCATTGATCTAAATGTTTGTCTTGAAAGAAAGAATGTCAGCAAACTATGAGCAACAATCCTTTATTATCTCTTGCTTTCTTATACTGTTTTGCTCTCATAATTTTCAGAAAAAACTGTCTGGGCTTCTGGGCTTTTTTTTCATTGCTAGAATAGCATATTACTCATACAAAATTAGAAAAGCTATTGTGAAATTTAGATGGAAAAATACACGGGGAGTGTACAGTTGTAGCACTTGATAAATGAATATAATGTCAGATAATATTTTCTAAGGATCAGAAGATGACCTGTATGGCTTGAGCCTGTATATATGGGGAGAGGGAGGAAGAGAGGAGGTACAATACAGGATGAAGGTGATAGGGGTCAGTTCATTCAGTCTTGTGGTGAAAAGTATTTGGATTCTAATGGTTGTAAGAAGAGTCAAAAGTTCCTGAAGTGTTCAATGTACATATGTCCCACTGACTTATGCTTTAGCAAAAGATCTTTGTGCCTCAGTGACACTAGTGCATAGGAGTTAATGGCAGATGCTAGCAGTGCCCATGTGTTAGTTGCTGGTGCGAACCAGAAAGCCAACTGTAAGGATGCTAAGACATAAAAGTAGAAATGAGCAGATTTGGTAAGAAATTTTAAGGAATTAGAAAGAAAAAGTTTAAAAGGGAAAATTTGCCTCATATAAGTCAGCGTGTAAATAGAAGTGCAAATGGAGCAATTGTGCGGCATGGGGATGCTGCTACCAGTGCTATCGTTCATAGTCATAGAGTGTGGGACACCAGTCAAATACGGAGAGAAGTGTACTGACAAAGTATACAGCCAGAAAGTGCTTCAGAATTTATGATTCACACTTAAGAAGAACAAGAATGCAGATTTTACTCAATGCTCTGGAGTTAATGATGATCCCTTAAAACACAAGTATGCACTCCTCATTGAGTGTCTGCATATTGGAAGGTAGATTAGAAAGTGCTTTGTGTCTAACTGAAGAGTGAGACTTCTACCCACAGATGTTAGATGCCTACAGGACACTGAGACTTATATGCAACTCGATACTTTGGCACTAAATACATCCCTGTTCTTGGCACAAACTCAAACTATGTCCTGGTCCCGTTCTTTAGACTTGAAGTATGTGCCATGAATAAGTGGCATGAAATTTGGGTCAAGGATGTCCTAATTCTAATCTGTGAGAATAAGTCTACTTTCATGGCTAAATGAAGAGGGTGCCATTTTATTACTTTTATATTCTGAGAGAATTCTGGCATTCGTCTCATTTGCCAGTTTTGGGAGGTGATCTTGATGAGACTGATCCAAAACCTAGTGTGTTACTGAAGCACCTTGGAGGGAAATCTTCAAAGATAGATATTACTGCATGCTAGTGAGTTAAGAAAGCATCTCTCTTGCCTGAGGTCATGAACCTGACACAATCAGCACAGAAAAGTCTGCCACACATCTAATCAGAGGTAGTTAATTTGATTCTCTAAAATGAAGCAGAATCAGTTTATCATTAGTCTTGAGAATTATTGCATTCTGCATACCCCAAAAGGGTTCTATTGAATATGAATGATAACAACCTAGAAATGTATTGATGATAATGAGCATCTGATTGTTCTTGAAGAAAAAGTCCATGACATGCATGCATGAATGGTAACTCATGATGGCCAGAAATTTTAAAATTTATGATTATTATAACATGAAAAAATAATTATGAATAATAAAAATCTGTTACAATAATTAGCTGTAATGAATGCTCATGGTGAGTTAAATGAACTGGAACAATTTAGGGCAATAGAACATAATTTGCATTTTGTGTTATGCCAAATCATTTAATCATTACAAGGAAAAAGAGGAAAGAGGATGGGAAAGAAAGAGACAGGGGGATAATAGAGGAACTGATGAAGTATAGTCAGTTGCTAGGCTTTTTATCTTCATTTCTTGTAAAAGAAGCACAAATTCTGTCTGATGCTGTCTTTCAAAAATTCCACTATAACTTTTTATGAATGCAGGATAATGTAAAGCAGTAAAGAATACCAATAGAAAAGATGCTCAAATCAAACACACTTGAGCTTTAACCTGTGTATATTTATTTATAATTTACAAAATCTAGGTGACCTCCTTAACTGACAGAAGTCTCAGGCTATGTGTAAAATAAGATACTTATGGGTACAACCTAAATCTTTGATGAGGAATAAACAAATAATATTAAGGTGATACTTGGCAAATACATATTATGCGTCTGTCGTTCATATCAGTAATTTAATGAGAACAGAAACATTTGATCTTGGCAATTCTAATATCAAGTTTCAATATTGTTTATATATTGTAAAGCATATAGTATATGAAAAATATAGATATATAGACATATATCACATATATCAACATATATCAACATATATCAATATATATATCAATATATATATCAATATATATATCAATATATATATCAATATATATATCAATATATATATCAATATATATATATATATATATATATATATATAATATGAGTTATGAGTGAAGTAGTGAAATTCAGAGTTCAGGTGGCCATTCCAAGCAGTCTTCTCAGGGAGCATTTGCATAGTGTCTAAGCCATAGAGATCAATATCGCAAGCTAGAATGTGCACCATTGTATATATGAGTAGATCTTATTCTCATTAATTCAGTACTGCAGTGTACTCATCCAAAGTATTGGGAAATAGCTTTCACATCCCATGTTGCTACTCCTGTCTAGTAGGGATCCTAGTGCTGTAAGATACCTTGCCCCCTACAGCGTGAATACCTCAGCTGAGGGGCAACATGCAGCATGGGCTGTCTGGCCATCCCCATTCCTAAAAGAAGTGTTCTTTGTTCCACTGAGCAGGATTGAAGGGCAGTCATTCATCAGCTCATCCTAGGCTCCTGGGCTGACCCCAATCCCATTGTCTACTGCCGGGAATATGTCTTTGACTTAGATGTTTGAAACTGACCTGCTACTAGGCTAAGGTCATTCAGAATAATGTGAGTTAGAAAAAATAAGGACTCACAAAGGAGATCCTATTTGCCAAGTTTCCAATGTTTCCATGGATTCTGTCTGCAATTCAAGCACCATATGCATCTATCATCTCTATTTGTTCCAAAGATAATAAAAGGGTATCTCATTATGCTATTTAGATTTTTAATGGAAATATTGAATTGGAATACTACGTTAATTAACCTATATAGATTGTCATGGAGTATGTAAAATAAACATTGTCTTGAAGTGTTGATAACTTGGGAGAAATCCATCATGGTTTAGAGTGACAGTAGACAGAACTGGAAATTATCAGAGTGTAGATAGGATGACCTTCTTCATTGTGTTGGATCAAAAAACAATGTAAACTCTCAACAGAATAGGCACAAGGTATGACTTCTCACACCACAGCTTAGCCTTTATGCTTGATGAGCTCTCTTCTTTCACTAAGAAAAAATACAACTGTGCTCTGGTCTTGTATCTTAGCTCTTGTTTATTTTTGGTTTTGTGATTGCTTGTTTGTTTGTTTTTGTTTTACAAGAAAGTACCCATGATTCTGCAATGGCCGCTTCTGTTTGTTCTCTGGTGCTTTGCTTGACAAAGGCTGTGCAGTATCCAGGCATAGCTGGAAGTTTATTTTCCACTTCTTTTCTCTAGACCTGGATAGTTTTCCCACTTTCTCCTTCTGGACCCTTCCTAAGCAAAATGGTTGTTTTTCGTACCTGGCTTCATCTCCTTGAAGATATGTCTTTTCTACTGTTGAGACAAATGCCCCCAAGCTGACCAGAGAAACTGAAGAGCCTGCTTCTGAGAAAAGAAAGCACAGTAAAGTCAGAGAGAGGAAAGATTTCTTTAGTATCACTAGCTTTTGGAAATGTGCTCCAGACAGAGTTTTCAGGATATTGCTACACAGCAAGTCTCCATTTTCATTAACAAGAGAGAAAACTTTTTGTATATTGGATGGTCTCATGTACTCTAAGGACATATTCATTGATTGATAGTTACTAAAATTTCACATATTGATTTTTTTTAAGGATTGTAAGAACAAAGTACATGTACAACTGTTAATCCAAAAGATTTTAGGAGAAAGAGCACGTACTCAAATCATCATGACCAAATTAAGTAAATTAAGATATTTTTTTATTCATGTGTATGAGCTGTTTGTTTTTTTTTTCCTAAAAGGGGAGGGTAAATTCAAAAGATCTGCTTTGGCCAGGGGGATGATAAATTGTTTCGTAGTTCAGGAGTAGGTGGCTTGAAATGAGGGCTTTTACGGGCAAGTAAGTAGGATTACAGGAACAAAACGTAAGCATTATAATTTGGTCACAAGAAGTTCCTGAAACAAAGACATCGTTGCATAGTGGCCTTAATGAAGTGTCATAATGAGATAGTCATAATAACCATTGAAACAAAGGCAGAATTGCATTTTCTGGAACAGACAGTACAGAAATATTTGTGGTTGAGTTTACAGGTGAGGCATAGCCCAATGCTTGAGAAACAGATTTAATCATAAACAGGAATGACTCTAGTTTATTTTTGCTGTAAAATGGTTTTCAGGGCTATGATAGAAGTAGGCTAGTTTATCATATAACCTTTTCACAGTTAGTGTTAGCTTCAGGTAAAAGTTAAAAGAAAATAAAAAAAAAAACAAAGAAATTCTTAGATTGCCAATTACTGCAGTTGCCTAAACAAGATTTGTTTTGAAGTTACTTTCTAGAGAACTGTTTTGTTAAATAGAGAGGAGGTGACAGAGAAAGGAAAGAGAGGGGTTGGTTCACATAATTACTTAAATTCTGACTCAGGTGAAGAGATAGTGTTTATCATTGCTGATGCAAAAGATTTTTAGGGGACTTCTAGTAACCAAAATAATACCCATAATTGAATTCTAGTCTTACCTTTTTTTCAAAGGAATCACTGAAACAATTTTTTTCTCAGCTAACAAATTGGTATTTCTTAAGAAAGTAGTACCTGGTCATGTTGTTTGAGCAGACTTTAATCAACGAGTTCAAAGTCCTTTATTCTGAAGTTTAGATTTGTTGTTTTTATATTAATTGCATATGTTTGCCATTTCTGGGTCAAAGCAAAATGTTCTCCATACCAAATACTTTCATGTAGAGACGAGGGTAGTTGGACATCAAAATGTGTTTTTTCCTAGGATTGGTTTGAAACTATTTCTTTTGATAACATTCTGCCTGACATGTTCAGTGCACCCATTACATCAAAGCTGATTTTGTCTTTAAAACAGAGAGGGAGCCCTTTCATTTTGTTTTTCTTAGAAAATGAATGCTTCGATTTTTTTCTCCTTGTACATTTTTTTAAAACCAACAATGTGCTTTCAAAAAAGATGTTTCAATAACCTTGAGTAGAAACGGAGAATGTGCAATTCTTATTTTGAAGCATAGAAACTGACAGCTGGAGGAAAAGATGTTCAAGGGGTCACTTGTGGGTAGAGCTATAAAATACTTAATGCTGATCTCAGGGGCCAAAATCAGATTGAAGGCCTTCACCTTCCCTTCCCTTCTTCCATTATTACAGGGTGACAAAGTGCTTAGTACCTGTCCTTCTCATTATGATCTTCATCTTCAAATTCCTGTGTTCTGGCTTTCTGATGCAACTGAGCAATAGCTCTGTACAGGAGATAGATAACTGAGACCAGGAACAAATACTTTTCTTGAAGGGATCCATAAAACGCTGATTAAAATATTATTGATGAGAACATAGCATGGTTAGAAATTATACTGGATGACTGCTGGCTTCTGGCTCTTCAGTACGTTGTCTAAAATGTCATATAGATTGAAGTTTTGGAAAAGGCATTTTAAGAGCTCTCCAAATGTGTGTGTTTCTTACAATTACTGGTAAGAGGTATGGTGAAGTCAATAGTGCTTCAAAAATTGCATGCATCTGTTTTGTAACTCTTTTTGAGCATTTAGAGTCTACTCTGAGGATTGACTAGGATATTTATCATAAATAAATGACTGAATGCCATGGTCAATTATTAAGGCACAAAACTCCACTCAGAGAAGCAGAGAAGCAAAATCCAACGTTTCTCATCTGTTTACACCTTCAACACATGTAGACTAATGTAAAAGACCAGTTGTCAATGACAAGTACTCTAAAAGTCACAGAAAACCACTCAGTTTACTTTTGCCTGTCAAACATTTTTGGAGTAGAAGAAATTGCTGGAAAAAGGTAAAAAACGTCTCTTAACCAAATCATATAGTGTGTTTGATTCTAACATTTAGTTAAGTCAGCCTTGACTGTCACATGACACTTTGGAAGGAGACTCCTTTCCACTGTTTCCACTACAAGTGAACCTGTATGGGTACATGGTACACAGCACAGCTTGCTGTACTGAAGTTCCTTGAAGAATCTCAGAATTCATTTTGATGAGTGCCAAGTCTTCTTAAGCAAAATTGCCATGCTTAACACATTCTTCCCTAAATTTCTTCCACTTGAAATCTATTACCAAATTCCACCTATGTGTTTAAAGGTTTCTACAATCTAGCAGCTCCTCTGCATCTCTCTCATGAAATATCTTATTCAAATGATAAACGTATCCTGGTTTGATTACAAACTTATGTATTTATCTATATACAAAGTGATTTATTTTAAGTTTGTGGGTCATAGGATTATGGTGAATGAAAGCCTGAAATTTATGAGGATGACCAGGGGGCAGTTTCCAGCTGGAAACTCAAGATAGAGTTTATGTTGAAATCTTAAGTTTGAAATCTATGGGAAGATCAATGGGGTTGAAATCTAAGCAGCATTTCTGTGTTATGGTCTTGAATCACTACTAATTATTTCCCCCCGAAATTTTTTATATTCTGTTGATAAACATCAGCATGCTATATTTTAGTTGAAATCCTTTTCTTCTGCTATGGTGATTTTCCCTTTTATGTTAATAGTCTTTCTTTTCATCTGGGAATTCTTCCGATTTTAATTTAACTGCCCCACCTTTAAAATCTTTACTTGGTAAGTTCAGGTGAGTGTTCGATGCTCATATTTATATTCCTGGAAGTAATATGAATTTCACATATCCAGTGTCATTTTATATTTGTGTGACCATTTGATGAAAGTATGAGACCCATCTCTCATTGGATAACTCTTGTCACCTATGATTATGTTTTTATTTGTAATCTAGGTTCAAAACTGTATGATTTACATTGGAACCTCAAAAAGATATGAAGTAAGAAAGGCTGGTTAACAAGTAAATGGATAATTTATTATGTGGTATTACTCTGATAAACTTGAGTTCTGTGTGGGGTTGCTCTTAATTCGCAGCATATTATTGGGGATATGAATGATATTACCTAAGAATAATGTAACTTAAAAATACAGAGATATTAATCATTAAATGTATAGACCTATACATGCACATTCAAGAAAATATTATCCCATCCTTGCTGGCATCCCCTTGCAGAGAACTGATCTTCTCTTTTCCAGTGAGTGTCAACTGCCAAGGGCTTATATATTCTTACTGGAAAATACACCACAGAGGCTACAAATGGTCAGTTTTACTTTCTTTTCTTCTAGTACTATTTAGGTGACATAATAATCACGTTTTTCTTTCAGAATCATGTTTTTTTCTAACATAGTATTTTTTTGTTTTTTTATTGAAATTTGGGAATTTCATACATTGTACCCAATTACACTCACTTCCTATTACTTCCTATATATATATATATAGGTGTTTTTTTTTTTTTTTTTTTTTTTTTTTTTTTTTTTTTTTTTTAGAAATGAAACCCACACACCTATGGCCACTTGATCCTCGACAAAGGGGCTGAAAACATCCAATGGAAAAAAGATAGCCTTTTCAACAAATGGTGCTGGTTCAACTGGAGGTTAGCATGCAGAAGAATGCGAATTGATCCATCCTTGTCTCCTTGTACTAAGCTCAAATCCAAATGGATCAAGAACCTCCACATAAAGCCAGACACTCTGAAGCTAATAGAAAAGAAACTGGGGAAGACCATTGAGGACATCGGTATAGGGAGAAAGTTTCTGAACAGAACACCAATAGCATATGCTCTAAGATCAAGAATTGACAAATGGGACCTCATAAAATTACAAAGTTTCTGTAAGGCAAAGGACACCATCAAAAGGACAGATCGGCAACCAACAAATGATTGGTTTCCCAACAAAAGATTGGGAAAAGTTCTTCACCAATCCTACATATATATTGGTTTTTTGAGATAGGGTTTTTCTGTGTAACCCTGGATGTCCTGGAATTCACTCTGTAGATCAGGCTGGCCTCAAATTCAGAAATCCACCTGCCTCTGCCTCCCAAGTGCTAGGATTAAAGGTGTGCACCACCACTGCCCGGCACTCCAAAATATATTTAAAAAAATACATTAAGTACAATTTGTGTTGCTAATATACTCGTTGGAGCATGGCTAGATTCCCAGTAGACAGCCCCTTATATATACCTGCATCATCATTGTATCCTCCTAAGAGATTTGAAAAGCTACACTTCAGCATATTTATAACAATTTTAATGGACTTTTTCAATGGCTTCCTACATAGACTCTTTCCTTTTGTTGAGTTGGGGGAAAGTTGTTGTAGAATCCTTGTATGTCTTTTATTCTTAACTATGCATCTGGTGACATTGATATCCCTGCAACACAGACTTTCTTGCACACAACAACTAACAGCAGCAGGGATCATAAACTTCCACAGGGTTTTGTGTGGCTGCTGGGGCCTCATTATGACTTCCATTGGCAGCTTGTTTTAAAGATGAGTAGTATGTACCCTGTATTATTGAATTGTATTGAGAGAGGATCATAGGAAAGGATATATATGCAAATTATTTAACATGATTCATGGAAACTACAAGTTATTCACAGTATCCACTTAGTTTTCTGATCAATGTAAGTTCATTAAACATCTATAATGCTCCAACTGTGGTTTATAATGGTGAAGGTATATCCATGTTTTGACTATTATTTAGATAGGACACTCACTTATATTTGGGACATTTATATCCATTTTTGTAATTTGTTACCTACTTTCAAATATGGCAGTCTTATCAGCACGTGTGATCGGTTTCTGAGTAAAAAGTCAGAAGTATTTTTTCAATAAAAACAAAAAACACAGAGTCAAAGTGTTGGATCTTCTGCTCCTATTCATTGGACATATACTAGCTTTTCTCATACATTTCATTTGACTTTACAAGGAATCTTTCTGTTTTTACGTATTTTATCATATGTTTAGAAAACGCCCAGTTTCCTTACAATCACTCACTCACTCACTCACTCACTCACTCACTCAATCAGTAAATCAATTCTATCAATAAAATAATCTATATAGTGCTTCAAGTTAAGCCCAGTACCTTTGTATTTAAACAAAAAGTGTCTGATAGCATTGGTAATATAAGATGGGAGAACAATCAAGAAAGGGGAAAAAACAAACTAGAATACTTAAAGTTGAAACATTACTATGAAAGAATTAACTGTGAAATGACCTAAGGTATTGCACATCCTTTCATCACTTCAGAATTTTTATACGAAATCAACATCCATGATTAATGTGGCCCTCATTACATTATATTCTAATAGTTTGGAGCACTTTTAGGATAGAATTAACTATATCAAGATTCTTCGCTAATGATCATTATAATCAGTGTCTGGTTGGTGTTTGCCAATTGATTTTAAATTCTTACAGAGCACGAGGCTTGCTGTTTATGTTTCTTTATCCCTGGGGCTCAGCATCTGGTGGGTCATCAGTAAATGATAATTGCTTCTAATTAAGTTAAAAATCGATGGAATTTGTACAAAATCAAATAATTTTCAAAGTGGATAACAAACTTAAAGCTACAAATCAGCTACTATTTTACAGTGTAAAAACAGATATCGTTTCTAAGTTTTCTGATAGATGTTGATTATGACAATGTTATCAGTGTTTCTATTTCTGACTTTTAAGCAAGCAATAATAATTCACAATCTTCTAAACATAAGCACATGTTTGTGTAGGCTGAGCAATTTACCATGTCTGGCATTGACCAGCAACCTGAATGACCTTTGGATTCTTCAAACATCTGCTACGTCTCTTATAAATAGGGCAGAATAACAAGTAATATAGAGGAAAACCTTGCTTCGGGCTTTAGAATGTAAGTCTTCTGGGAAGGGGGATTATGGATGTATATGCTTTTAATCATGGAAGATTATAAACATTCAATCAGATTGTTTTTTATTGAAAAATAAAATTGAATTTGAAGTTGTAGCAGGCATCTATCAGATTAGTGAGGCTTCTTAACCATAGCAGTGTCCACTGAGGAAGGAATTTTAGGTTTTTCAAGAATATTGGCAACAACCTGAAATAATGAACTTCCATCCCTTTAACAATCTTTTTTTTTTTTTTTTTGGTTTGGTTTTTTGGAGACAGGGCTTCTCTGTGTAGCCCTGGCTGTCCTGGAACTCACTTCATAGACCAGGATGGCCTCAAACTCAGAAATCTGCCTGCCTCTGCCTCCCAGAGAGCTGAGATTACAGGTGTATGCCAACACTGCCTGGCTTTTTGAGAGTTTCTTTTTTTTTTTCCCTTTAGCATTATGAAAGACACAAGTACAGTCTCCAATTTCATTATGAAGGAATTGAAGTTCAAAAACACCAGTCACAAAACAAAATTGAAAGAAGAGCATTTGAATCCATTCCTTCAATGTGCTCAGAAGCATGCTCTTTCAGTGCAGTCTCTTAGAGGCATTACCAGATGAAGGTAGAGAAGATAATAGCTTGGATCAGTGGTTTGTCTGCACTGGGTCATGCTCCTCAACCTTTATATACACTAACTTACTTTGTCTTCAAAGAAACTATATGTACTAAATGACAATGAGTAAAGTTAAATGACTTGGTCAAAGGCACACATCTAGCATGTGAGGACAGATTTTAGGGAAAACACATCTTCTCAAATCTAATTTTGGTATTAATTTTAAATTCTAAGAAAGAAAAAAAGTTTACTAAGTACACTGCAAAAGAGCTCTGGACATGGTAGTAATAGACATACTGGCTTCCTACATTCTCTATTAAATAAGGCAAATCATGGATAATTATTAATTCAAAATATAACACATATTAAGCCACCACATGTGTAAGCTCTTTCTTCTAAATGTTCCCCAATTTAATAGTTTGTTAAATGACTCATGAAAATAGCATACACTATTATATAGTTATGTAAATAACTAAATGCACACACACACACACACACACACAGACACACACACACACTCACATTATGTTTTCTATATTAGTTTTGTAGAAATTTCCAACACAGCCATCACTTTTGTGTTATATCTGTTTCATATACTCTTGCAGTTTGAGCCTTTCCAATCTAAAACCAGGCAATTTGCAATTACATTTTGTTTTATGACCTTTCAGTTCCTATCCAGTCTATTTGACAGTGCTCATCCAACACCTGTGGCAATTTTATCCAAAATGGGAGTGTGTTTTTCTGAGACACTAACTTGTGCTGAATAAATCAAATCAAACTCAAAACTTCTGTAACATCTATATTATCAATTTATCTCCAAATGGAATGGCATAAACAGTCCTGTTTTCTGGCATGATTTGTTTCTTTAACATCTATGCTGATTCCTGTTCATGCCTGGACAGATGCTTTTTAAAATGAAACTGGTTATTTTTATGAATGAGCAGTTCATCATTCTAGTGAGAGTAGAAATAAATGGTTTGGGCCAAAAGTGGAGATGATATATGACGATCACAAAGAAGATCTTTGAGCTTTATCATTTGTCTAGTGAACTTAGACAAAGTAGGTGGAGAGACTTTGTAGCTGATATGTGTTTGATATTTAATCATTTTCCACTCTTACACCACAACCAAATATTCATGTGTACATTCTTTTTATTCTTTAGAATAGAACATTCATATTGAGGCACAGAGTTGGTGACTTGTGCTGCTTTCTCTTCTCAGCACACTGCAACACCCATAGAAGACACTCAACAGTCTCAGATTGTTTCCTCTGTAAACTGCAGAGTTGTGTCAATAGCGACATTGGCCCCCACCAGAAATCCTTGCTTCCATTCTTCTTTCATTCTTTATTCATACTTCAGCTTTTATCTGTGTATTCGGGCTAATAATAATTGTTCTTACAGCAAGATCAACTGTTATCCCTTGGGGTAGTACATTGTAAAGACGGCAAATAGTTGTAACTCAATCATTTAGATTAAAATTCTTATTGAGTATCAAATATAAGAAAATAAATTGTTATTCCTTAAAAGAGATGACAAGCTAAATGATGTGTGCTATAATTTATTAATTGAAATTCTGGTTCAAAAAGTATCTAAATATTTTCTATAATCAAGGCAAAATTCAAAGTGAAACAGTCTTCAAACAGATACCCATATATGCACCTAGACAAGGTAGAGCAGGCACAGTTTAGACTTTAAAATTTATTATCAGAATATTGTCACAAAGTTTAAACGTATCTATATATTTATTATTATTACTATTTTATTTACTTTAAGTGATGAGACTCTTGTTCAATTATATATTGTTAACAATTTCCAATTTGCTCTCCAGAATTGGGCACTTTTAAAACATATTTGTGTGTATGTGCATGTGTGTGTGTGTGTGTGTGTGTATGTGTGTGTGTACAGTCTCCCAGAGAACTTTCAATATTTGAGAAGTGTCACAGAGGCAGATTCTTTTCATACCTCTGTAAGGCTCAGTCACAATCTTCCTGAGAAAAGGAAAAGATGAGAAGGCAAGATACTCTGTTCTCGCCTGCTGTGGACTCTACTGCGTGCTTTATACATGGAATTCCTGAGGGTTTTAGCTGAACTAGATTGATGCAAAAATGTCTTTGTTATATGAAATTTCACTGAAATAGGTAGTTCAGATCTAAACTTTATGACTTTTGGTGGCACCTAAAGCCTTTCTATTCTTCCCATTCATTACCTTCCACCATTGCTAGCCACCACAATATACATGCACGTACCCATGGGGAAGAGGAAAGAGAAAATGGCGTCTTTCCTCTTAATGATTCAGCTTTAAATCTGAACATGCCATTCCTATCATACTGGCAAAATTTATCATGGGGGCTGAAATATTTTTTGAAAGGCTCACTGAGAAATGTAGTTCATATTCAGCAAGCTCTTTGCTTTCCTTCAATGAGGCTTAGTAATCAAAACAAATAAAGGTGGTGACTGGTGAGGTAGCTCTGTCAGTGTTGCCTTAAAAGCATGAGGATCCGAGTTTGATCTTCAGAACCCACATAGAAATGCTGGGCAGGTTGACATGAGCTCATTGCATTGGGATGGCAGAAACAAGAGGATTCCTGTGGTTCCTGTCCAGCTAGCCTGGGCTACTCTGTAAGTTCCAGGCTAGTGAGAAGACTGTCCCAAAGGAGGTAGACAGTAATCATCAGCATGGATGGCATTTGATGTCTTCAGACTTCCACATGGCTGTGTGCACACATCTACTTATACTAACATGTTCACACATACACATACACAAAGAAACCCACACATAAACATACACAGAAACAGGAAGAATAGATATGAATCATTGCCACTTGGTATCTTGCACATATTATTGCCCCAAATCTCTAAGGATGATCCTACTGACCACATCCTATAGATTAAATAGTTGAAATTTATAGATTGGCCCTTACTTCTTTAAAATCACCTACCTTCGAAGATCATAGCAGGATTAATACAACCCAGTCTCGACCATATTAACCTTTCAGTACTGAAGAGAAGGAAAGAGAAGTAGCTACTTCATGCTCCTTTGCAGGGCAACCACAGTTTCCTCTGTTATTGGAAGCCTATGTTATGAGGGCAACTTGGCAGGAGGTAGACTTGGAGGAAAAAGATTAAATTACTGAAATAGTGGCTAGAGTTAAATCCTTGGAAAAAGCACGATTTGTTTTTAATTATTTGATTCCATGGACTTCAAAGAGCTTTGCCTAGTTGACACCTCTAAGGTTTTGTGTTGCATACTTTGTGTGTGTGTGTGTGTGTGAGAGAGAGAGAGAGGGGGGGAAGAGAGAGAGAGAGAAAATGTGTATGTGTGAGAGTGTTGTGTGTGTTTTCATCAGCTTTATTTGAATATTCCTTTTGTAAATTTTTTGATCATATTATTTACTTATATTTCAAATGTTGTCCCCTTTCCTGGTTTCCCCTCAGCAAACCCCCTATCCCATCTCCCATACCCTGCTTCTAGGAGGGTGCTCCCCACCTCACCACCCTGGCATTCCCCTACACCAGGGCATGTAGCCTTCACAGGACCAAGGGTCATTCTTCCCATTGATTCCAGATAAGGCCATCCTCTGCTATAAATGCAGTGGGAGCCATGGGTCCCTCCATGTATACTCTTTGGTTGGTGGTTTAGACCCTGCGAGCTCTTTGGGGGGTTGGTCTGGTTGGTTGATATTCTTGTTCTTTCTATTGTTGGTAGTCTCTCTGGGCTCCACCCCTGCAGTTACCTGGCAACAGCCAGGTATGTTCCTTTCCACAGTTACTTGGCCACAGCCAGGTAGACCTGGCCTGTTGTAAAAGGGGCTGCTTGCCCCTCCTCTCTCTCTTGTTGTCTTACTCTCTTGATCCCTTGCTCCCCCTCTCTCCCCATTCCCTTTCTCCTCTCTCCATGTGTTCATGGCTCTCCTCTACTTCTCTACTCTCTCCTTCTCTCTGCCTTTGTCTGCCTCTACTACTCTCCTAACTCCCCTCCTTATGCCCCGATTAAACTATTCTATGCTACACTGTTGTGTGACTTGTCCCTCAAGGGGAAGGGATAGCTTGGCATGGGCCCTGCTAAGGCACCTCCTTTCCCCACACCTCACCACACACCCCATTCTTACACCTATTTATCTTTTTATGATCACAATACCTATGGGGTTGCAAAACCCTTCATCTCCTTCAGTCCTTTCCCTAACTCCTCCATTGGGGTCCCCATGCTCAGTCCAATGATTGGATGCAAGTATCCACCTCTGTATTTGTCAAGCTCTGGCAAAGCCTCTCAGGAGACAGAATTTTCGATTCAAGAGAACAAACTAGGAACATAAGTAATATACATTTATACCCAGAAAAATTCAATCTTGAAACTTTAATGACAAAATCATTAAAGAATGTATCAGTAAAAAGATTAGCAAAGGCTTAGAGGTTTGCCCAAATTTTGAAACCAGATACTCATGGGGCATGAAATGGATTAAAAATTGCTTAGGCTAAATAATTATATGTTTGAAATAATTACTTAAACTAACATTTCAATTTTTTTGAGGAAACTAGTAACAAAATTTAAGTGGGAGAGAAAGTTCTGTGACAAGTCAGCACTGGTGTTAGGGAACATATAGATGAATAAGGACATCATATTTGACAGTTCACAATCTTTGTTCTTTCTTTTCCTATGAGTCATGGGTACAGTTCCCCAGTGGCCACTACTAAAGTAAGTGATTGTTTTAGCCGTGATATCATTTCAGTAGAAATCAAAGTTTACTGTAGAGCTTTCTGTTTAAATTTCTCCTTATGTAAACCAAAATGAGAATCTATTTGTTGCCTACTCCACCCTTCCTCCCTGAAGCAGAGCTGACTATAGGCTTTGGGGGCAAGGGATTTTGGAGGATGGTGGTTGTGCTAACAGCAACGATGTTTCCACAAGTGGAAACCTAGAATCTAAAAATGTTCCTACATAGTAAACATCGTGATTTTAAAATCGGTACCAAGGTGTGTACAACAGATAGATTGAGATTATTTCCTCGAGAGGAGGGCCAGCAAGCGAGCAAGTGATGTAGGTGTCCAGCGGA
The DNA here is from genome assembly GCF_947179515.1 of Apodemus sylvaticus. NCBI lineage: Eukaryota > Metazoa > Chordata > Mammalia > Rodentia > Muridae > Apodemus > Apodemus sylvaticus. Next base: position 64,202,086 of record NC_067482.1, on the reverse strand, counting down.
CTGCCTGACCTGAAACTCAGGCGGGATTTGGGGACAGGCTTCCCACCATTCGATGGAAGTGTAGGACCCAAGGCCAGGGGAGTCCCTGGTGCGTGCCAAGAGGAGCCTAAATGCATGTGAGCAGGGTGGAGGACCTCGAGGGAGCCTTTGTGCAGGAGCACACGACTGCCCGCCCTTTCCAGCTCCTCCCTGGAGAGCTCATCCGTTGGGTGGGCGCATGAGCCGAGGACTGCATGTGAAGGAGGACTATGAAGCTTCTGAACATCCTGCTCACCGGTACACCAGCTGTTGGAAAAACCACACTAGGCAAAGAACTTGCATCAAGATCAGGCATAAAGTATGTTAATGTGGGAGATCTAGCTCAAGAAGCCTGATCACCGGATATCATGAGGTCTGGCAAGATGGCGTCTCCCAAGAACATGCCGAAAGATGCACAGATGATGGCACAAATCCTGAAGGGATTACGGAAGTAGAGCCAAGAGTTATAAATCAGATACTGGAGTTTGCCTTCCAATATGTGAATATCTCAATTCTAGATGATGCTAAGATCTATTCAAGCCATGCTAAGAAAGCTACTGTGGATGCAGATGATGTCCGATTGGCAATCCAGTGCCGTGCTGACTAGTCTTTCACTTCTCCTCTCAAGAGAGAATTTTTTATTAGATATTGCAAGACAAAGAAATCAACCCCTTTTGCCATTGATCAAGCCATATTCAGGACCTAGATTGCCACCTGATAGATATTGCTTAACTGCTCCAAACTATAGGCTTAAATCTTTACAAAAAAAGCACCTACTCCTGCAGGAGGAATAACAGTTCCAAGGTTAAGTGTTGGTTCAGTTTCTAGTAGACCAAGACTAGACCCAGACTAGGCACACCAACCCCACAGACCATGTGTGTTTCAACTAAAGTGGGCACTCCGATGTCCCTCACAGGGCAGAGGGTTACAGTACAGATGCCTGCTTCTCAGTCCCTGCTGGAAAAGCTTCCATTCCTGCAACGTCAGCAGTTCAGAATGTTCTTATTAATCAATCGTTAATTGGGTCCAAAAACATTCATTCTTATTACTACTAATATTATATCACAAAATACAGCCGAGTCAGCCAATGCACTGAAAAGAAAACATGAATATGATGATGATGATGACGATGACATTGATGATGATGACTATGATAATTTGTAATCTAGCCTTGATGCATATAACCTGTGTTCTTGGTCTTGGATCCATTGTACTGAAATTTAAAAGGCATGTTAGATGTTTTGAAGCTGTACTTTAGAAATTGGTATTTAATAAGTATATTTATTATGCCTTTTGATTTAAATGTTCAGTTTTACCATAACTAGTAATGGTTTTTCATCAACTTTTATGCATAAAAAATAAAATTGTCCTTTATCAAAAAAAACCAAGAATTATTCCCTCTGTCTAGCTAACATTTTGTGTCCATTGGCATAGCTCATTGCGCTGAGACATATCCCCCCACTAAGTCCCAGATAACCAACATACTGCTATGAACTTCTATGAACTTAACTTGTTAAGTTACATCTCTTTATTTACCTGTGTTTATGCTTGTGTTTAGAGGTACACACACACACACACACACACACACACACACACACTTGTTGAGGTGCAAATGTACGGGTCAGAGAAGAACTTATAATAGTTCTCTGTTTTTATCATGTTGATTCTGAAGCTCAAAGTCAGGTCACTAGATTTGGTTGTAAACACCAAGCCAACCCACTAAGCCAACTCAACCTCAAGCAAGCCTGTGATCAAATTTTTTAAAATGCCATGTTTAGTTGAGAGCATATGGTATTTATCCTGTGACTTTCACAACTCATGCCATGTTAACTATGGTTATTAATTGCATATTACATTTTCCTTATTGTCAAGATAGTAAGTTTTATGTATTCCAACATAGAGATATATAGTATTTTAGGTAACAGGTTAGCTGGCTCAACTTCACATTTCATAGTATATTGAAATTTCAGGAAATATTGTATATGCACATGCATACATAATCACTCAACAAAAAGAAATATTATCAATTATTTTCTTCAGCAAAGTAAATATATTAATAGCAAAAGAATGATCAGATCTTGATACTAGAGAGGAGGCTCAGCAGTTAAGAATTCATACTGCTTTTTCATGGGACCTGAATTTGGTTCCCAGCATCTGTGTCAGATGGTGTACAACTGCCAGTAATACCAACTCCGGAGAATCCAGTGCTCTCTTCTGGCCTTGTCAGGACCTGAAACACTAATAATTCCATTCCCTATTTTCTTTATACTCTTACAGCATTAATCATGGATTCCTGTCATTTACCCAATGTACATTACTAGTGTATTATGTTTGTATTTCATGGGAAGAGACTGTATGTACCTTCTAGGGTGTATCCAAAATATGAAATTACAGAACATGAAACAAAATATTGCTTTAAATCTAAGTTCTGTTGATATAGTTTCATGAGAGCAAGTGACACCAGCACTAAGCATACGAGACTGGTTGTTGCAGAAGCTGGATCTTTTCATTGCATAAGGGGTTACTGACTTTTAGTACTGCAAGGCAGATGGCATCTGAGATTTCTGCAGATATATCATCTTCCCAAAGTCCATCTCCTAGCTACCGTGGGATGTGTGCTTCATTGTTATTACAACTTTACTTTAAATAATTTCCCCAAGGACATGGGAATTTTGTTGTGAAACATACAATGGAATGAAAGATTATATTAGCCTATAATTGCTCTTAGATTATTTATCTCTTGAATCTACCTCATTGCTCATCTGATGAGGCTTAAATAAGATAATCTTAACATTTACTGGTATGAATGTAATGTATAAATCATTGAAAGCAGCCACAGGCTGAGAATTCCTTATCTGTAATGATTTGGTACAACCTTGTTTTGATTTCAGAGGATGGTTGGTTGGTTTCATATGATTTTTGGGATAGCTGCACAAAATTTTTCCTATGATCATTTCTAATCTGAAAATGCATGATGTGAAGTGATACAAAATCCTGAACCCCTTGAGTGTCATGTCATTGTTATAAAGTTAGGGATTTTAGAGCATGCCTCACTTTACACTTTCAAGATGGGGATGTCCAGCCTGTGTTATATATATCATATTGTATCGTATCATATCATATATCACATCATATTTTATTGTTTTATGTGTGATATCCATGTTGAGTGAATGCTAAGTGATGCTTGGTGCTATATGGAAAAGACAAATATCCAGCCCTAATCAAAATCTGATGCAAGCCACTGATTTGTTTATTGAAAGTTGTGTTATTTAGTCACAGAGAGGGTTGATGAGATCATCAACCAGTCCTGCAGAGAGCAGAGCAGGTAAACCAGAAGTCACACCTGATGACTACAATTCTGACATGGTTTACTTGTTAGTTTATAATTTCTCAAAGTGATTTGGACTTTTCTTAACAATAAAAGCAGTCAAAAGTATTAATAGTTTGTTTCTAGTTTGGTTGGGTAGAAAAGGTTGGCTGGTTTCTTTCACTACCCCTCAATATCCTGAGATCCAAAGGCCATAATTTTACGTATGAGTTTTCTTTGTTTGAATAAAATACTACCAAAAAATTAAATTGTAGTTTTCTAGAAACTTTTCAATGACAAAATAGTTGTTTCCTGGGCTGAGTTAAAAATGGGTCATCCTTTTGAAGGTTAAGAATTTACCTGAAAACTGGGGTCCTGCAACTTAAGTTTATGTATGACCTCAAATATCATTGCACAAACATTGTGAATGTGTGGGTTTTTTGTGCTTGTGGCCATGTTCCCTCCCACCTCCCTGAAAGTGTACATGGAAAATAAGAGTGTCCGATTCTGTTTTCTTTTTTCTTTTTATAGAGATGATGTCATTCCCAGTGTCTGTAATAAGTGAGGATGGCTCCTGACATACAAGAGAATTAAAATCGTGCTTCACAGAATTAAACATTAGCTCCACTTTTTATGTAATATTCTATCATCCACAGGTCATTTTGCCTACTTGATTTTCAGACTCAAACCATAAGTACACTCAGAGCCAATTTAAAAAAAAAAAAACACAACATTTTTTCTTTGAAATTTTTATTTGATCAACAGCCTTGAGATCTGAAGGGGATTACATTTCCCCCTCTTTCTTATTTCTTGAACTAGCATAAATAATCCTCTTTGTGATAATACCCTGTCTCCCAGAGCACTTGTTTATCATAAGAGGACCCTTGTTTCCCTGGACTAATACACTCTAGAAGCTGGCTGACTTTTTGATGCAAATGTCAGACAGGAAACATGTTTGCTTTTCTAGCCAAATCACTTCGTTTTTACAACACTATGGCTGATTTATAAGTCTTTTGAAATGCTGAAACTTCCCCCTTATTCTGAATGAAATGTAACATGTAGACATTTCAGTGTAAAAACATTTTAAAAGGTAATTTATAGGGGGACTATATTTCGGGGATTTGGAAAACACTAAATTCTGAGCCAACTGAGCATGGTCAGTGAGAGGTGCATATATTGGAGTGTAGCAGAAGCCAATCGCTAGGGAAGATTATAATTTGCAACTTTGGATTAAAATAACTTTTATAGGGATATTCAAATGAACTAAAAATACCATCAAAACCAACTGTTTCATTTCCTACCTCTTTCTTTATTTTCATTTTTGATTAATTGTCAAAGTATCTATCAACCATGTGTATAATGAAAAATAGAGTCTCTATTAATAGAGACATTTGGCTGGGGCCATAGCACTATTTATCTAAAAACTAAAGAGAATTTGGAGAGGGGCTAAATTATTACATAAACCTAATGTGCCAGCAATGCTGATGAACAGCTTAGGTGTTATTATGAACTGCATTTCTATTTTTCCTGTGAAAATTGTTAAGTTGCATGTATCATTACTTTGGAAAGGAAAGTCAGAGAGGTAACGGATCATCTTATCAAACATTTCAATAAATTTGCAGTCCCAAAATTCTGATGAGGAGGTAAGAACAGAGTAAAATTCATACATTTAAAAAACCAATTCTGTTATATTTAATTTTAGATACTCCTTTAATCATAAAGGAGTGACTAAGTATAATTAATAACTATATTTTCCAACCATAGTTGATGTTGGCAGTATAGGAAAATGAAGTAGGTACTGAGAATGAGTGATAAAATCTCAGAGTTCTTCCCTAAATTGTGTGAACTGCTGTAAAAAGGGACACAAAGCACATTTTCCAAGACCATGCTCAACAGCATAAAACCCAAAATGGATTATGAAAGTGAGAGAAAAAGAACAAAATGAGGAACAGGAAAATGCTGATCAAACCAAAATGACTAAGACTATGCATCTTTTCCTGTTAATTTAGTCATCTTAGTGGGTCTGAAATTTGTATGCATTGTTTAGGACAGTGAAGAAAGAAGCCCATGGCTCTAAGATGAGCCTGATATTGGAGGCCAATAATCCCAACTACTCTGGAGGCCAGTGGAACCACATGTTCAAGTGTACCTGAGTTATAGTTAGTTCAGTACAGTCTAGAGAAACAGGAGGGGAATGAAGAATAGCTGACTTTGACTTCAAAGGGCTCTCAGTCCAGTAAACATGACAATAAAAATAGTGGTAATGAGAAGATGAGGGCAGGCTACAATGGTCATGGGTGAATGCAGGGATCTAATTCATATACCAATAACCAGGAGAGGTTTTCCAATAGAAAAGATGGTTAAACTAGGCTAAGTCTAAAAAAATATAGATTAGATAAGGGTGGTACATGCTTTGATGAGGTGTCATCAAATGGGTAGAACATACAGTCTAGATACATAAGTGATTTGGATTTTCTGAAAGTCAGATGGCAAATACTCAGAGGGAGACGGGTAGCAAAAATTAACATGACCATCCTTTCAGTGAGACAGACTTTTTAATTGTCGCCACTGTCAGAATGCTGTTGATCCATTCATTGTCTTGCAAATGTCTATTACATGTCAGAGGCTCTGGCATTCAGTAAAATGTAGTTTTTCAGTGTAAAATATTGTATTTGCAGCTGCCAGAAGGTGAGAATAATGTTTATCTTTATGATCATTGTGTAAAATTAAGGATATCTGAGGCTTGTTACTTTAATATTATAATTGATTTTAAATGGTAGATGAGGATCACAAAGGATTCTAAAATCATAAAAAAATTAATAAAATATCTCAGTTCATAATAATACCATGAAGAATAAATAGGAATAAGCTCAACAAAGCATATTAAAGATTTGTATATTAAATATACAGAAAACCTCACTGACAGAAAAAAAGTGACTCAATCAAATAGAATGACAGTTCATACTGATTAGAAGTTAAATGTTGTTAAGATGGAAAGGATTCCAAAACCAGTCTCCAGAACCAGAGTGATTCCTGGCGTAATATATTTCTGTTTTCTCAGAAGTAAACTAGTTGTTTCTAAAGTTCACGTGCACATGTTACGTACCTAGAATGACAACAGTTTCATCAAAGGGAAAATAAATTTAAAGTCTAATATCTCTCTATTGCTACATTTTTAAATTTATTTTAATTTATTTACATTTCAAGTGTTATCCCCTTACCCAGATTCCCCCTCTCCCAGAAACCCCCACTCCTATTCCCCCTCCTCCTGCTTTTTTAGGGTGTTCCTCTCCCCACCCACCCACTCCCACCTCGCGACCCCTACATTGGGGGTGTACACTGTAGGGGATGATTCCCCTACACTGGGGCATCTATCAAACCTTCCTAGGACCAAGGACGTCTCTTTCCTCTGCTACATATGCAGTCAAAGCCATGTGCACTCCTTGGTTGGTGGCTTAGTCCTTCGGAGCTAAAGGCCCATTGGTTATATTTCTTAGTTCTGTCACAAAATATCAGACAGAAAGAAGGCATACATGCACACACACACACACACACACACACACACACACACACACATACACACACACACACACACACACACACACACACACACACACACACACATACAATTTGTATCACTCGAGCTTAAAGTGAATAGATAGCCCCAAAGTAAATGTGCATTCATTTAATCAACTAGATCAAGAATGTTCAAAATCTATTTTAAGTATGTATTAATGCTAGGAAACTGATACAAAAGTTTTTGGGGCTAGAAAAGGGGAAATCATTTGAAATGTAAATAAATTATATCGAGTAAAAAAATACTCATTTTCATTTAAAAAAAAAGTTTTGTATAGTTTTATATGTGCTGACTAAATTATGTGACCATTTTGAGAGAAAAACAGTTCCTGAAATTCACACATAGATCTACTCTTCATGCCAGACTCGTCTACAGGCTAGAGTCACATATTAAATCTTCACATTACTTTATGTAGAATAATGGAGGCTCAGCATGTATACACAAAGGAAAATAGAAAACATAGATAGTCTATGTTTTGTATTAAGGAAAAATTGTAGAGTTCTCTGAAAAAATAGGCAGGCTGGTGTTTATGGAAGTGATTCTAGAAACAGAATGTACTAACAGAGTCCTGAAAAGTGAACTGGAGTTGATGGTATTAATGAATCAGAATGGGTGACAGAATCCATAAGGTTCTAGAAGTGAAGGCTGGATGAATTGTTCTTTATGACTTGACTTAGTGCATCAAGAGTGTATCTTTGGACTTAGGTCTGGGAAGAGAAGTTTGGAAAAATTATAAAAAAAGTTTGTGTGAGGGTGATAAGGAGTTTAACTTTCAGTGTGGAAAGTGAACTAAACTTTCAGATATTAGTCTGGATATACTCAAAATAATACTTTAATAATAGGCTTGGAAAGAGATTAAAATATCCTGCGAGAGTTTCCATCCCTTGCACATCTGCCTCCCAGCTTCTTCTTCTGCTCTGTGTTGCAGTCCTCTGTTCTTTATGACAGTCTTTCCTCTCAATTACACATTCTTCTCATATCCATTCATAAGTTTTACACATTGCATAAGCTGATGGTTTTCATAAATTATAAATCCAGATGCATTAAACATTTGGGTCTTATCTGCCCTCCTTTTTCTTAACTAAAGCTCTGAAGAAAGTAGTACGCTCTGTTTACACAACATGGTCACGGCTGTAGTTCAAAGCTTTAACCCTTCCCCTTTCTAGGGTATGAACATGGGGAAGTTCTTAGCAACATAGGAAGAAATGATTAATTTTAATGCATTTGCACACCTAAAAATTATTGTAAGAAATAATAGGAGAACTGACTATTGTATGGCCAAAATGTGTATAGCTTTCCTCAACCAAATTATGAATTGAGATCTGGTTGCCAGAGAGAGGATATTGACCAGTGGACCTTAGAAGAAGTCAGGAGCTGAGTCAGAAAGCTTCTATATGTGATTAGTGCACTTATTAAAGAGGTGACAGAGAACTGTCAGAGGTTACAATGAGAAGAAGGACCTTCATCAGGCATGAAATATTACAGTTCTTTTATTTGAAGTTCTCAGGCTTTTGAACAGCAAGATAGAAGTTTCCATTGCTATCAGCTCTCCATTTTGTAGATTTTTATAAACAACATTCTAAAGACACTATGTTGAAAAGAAAGGTTGACGTAGACCAGAAAAGAGAGATGGGGAGATGAGAGAATAGCAAGGAGAATGGTGACTGTGGCTTGTCACATTACAATAATATGAAACATGACCATAATCTTTGCATTGAAGTTTTACACAAGGTCTTTCTATGTCATCAATATTTATAGTTGACAATATTTTTTCTATAATTTCGGATTGCGTCTACACATCTAGGTCTCTGGGCGCTAGGGCTTTGCCCCTTCCTCTCTACCTTCTGTTTGGATTCATCTCCCAACCTTCATAGGTTTATGTTCTATGCATGGAACCATTACTTGAAGTTACACAGGCCTTGCTTATGAGTTTTCATGCTTTTCTCCTTGTCAAAAATATGACCTTTTCAACTTCCTCTACTTATATACTGGACATATCCTCATCCTTACAGGGAAAGCACATAAGTATCCTTTTGAAGGTTATTGACAATCCCAATGGGGACATGCTCCACACTGTTCTCAGACCATTTTCCTGTGCTGTTCTCAGGTCATTTTCCTATTGCAATAGTAAATACACAGCTTTATATAACAATCTCATGAGGATAGTAATTAAGGATCATTTCTGATTCATCTTTAATTCTATAAGAGTATCATAATGCTGTGTGTTATTACATTCAGTAAATGATTTTGGAATGAACTTAATTATAGAATAATTATAGTCAAAGATATTTATGAGGACTAGAATAAAGAAATTAATTATTGTTACTGTTTTAGAAAACCATCTTGCTATGATTTCTGGAAGTAAAACTACAAATATAAGGCATTTGGTAGACATCCCACTCAGGACAGACTGCTCCAAGGTACATTGTCCAGCTCTGGATCTCTGTATTTGTCCTCACATATTACAGGAGGAAGTTTGTCTGATGGCTGAGCCAGAGATGGATCTCAAACAATCCCTGCTCTCAGTGCTCAGGGAACTCTACAAAAGAGGAGGCAGAAAAAGTTTAAGCAATAGAGGAGATGGAAGACACCAAAGCAAAAAGATCTTCTAAGAATATCTGGACAGATACACATATAAAAGAGAGACTGTGGCTACTCAGTAGTAAATTGTCAACAAAAAATGAGCACATTGATGTTTCCACAGGTACTTTCTGTTATAATGCTCGGTCAGGGCTTTTCATATATTTGTTTGTTCTTAGAAACAACCATTATAGGGCCTTTGTGTATATTTTGTTTTCTACTTTTATGGGATTTTCTTGCTGTGTGTGTGTGTGTGTGTGTGTGTGTGTGTGTGTGTGAACTGTGTATCTCTGTGTCTATTCATGGCTCTTGAATTATTTTGTGACTTGTTCTCCTGTTTGTTATTAATTTTGTCTTAATTAGTTTCTTTTCATTTTATGTTATTATTGTTTTACATGTCTTTGTTTTAAAGAGAGAAAGAAAGTGTAGATTTCAATGAGTGGGGAAGATGGGAGGATCTAGGAGGAGTTTTGAGAAGGGAAATGATTAAAATGTATTGTATGAAAAGAAAATGCTAAAAATACTAAAATGCTCCAGGTTAGATGACTCTGTTGGTCTTCCTGTGAATTTCCAAATCCCTTAGAGGCCACAATCCTTCCCGTTGTTCTTCCATGAGTGTTCCCAAATTCCATCCACTGTAAGTCTCTGCAGATCTTGAATCAGTTGCTGAGTTTAGCCTCTCAGAGGACAGTCATGCCAGCCTCTTGTCTGGAAGCACAACAGAGTATCATTAATAGTGTCAGGGATTGGTGCTTGCCCATGAGATGAGTCTCAAGTTGGGCCAGGTATTGACCATTTCCTTAGCCTCTATTCTATCCCTTGTCCCTGGAGATTGAACAACCAACCAAAAAAACGTACACAGTCTGGACCTAGGGCTCCTCAAACACATGTAACAGATATGAAACCTGGTCTTCATGTGGGTCCCAAAAAACCTGGAACAAGGGCTATCCTAAAAGCTGTTGCCTGTCTGTGAGACATGTTCTTCTATTTGGACTACCTTGTCTGGCTTCAGTGGGAAAGGATGTGCTTATCCTCACAGAGACTTGAGATGCCAGGGTGAGGGGATACTCAGGGGGCCCCACCTGTTCAGAGAAGAAGGTATATGGAGAAAGGGGGAAGGGCTCTGCGAGGAGATTACAAGGAGGAGGGCAGTAAGTGGAATATAAAGTGAATAAGTAAAATAAATAAATAAATAAGTAAATAAATAAATAAATAAATAAATAAATAAATATTCAAAGTAAAATGTATTACCAAAAAAATCTAAAAGGCATAATTTATAGTCTAAAAAAGTAATGAAGAAAAGTACATGACCTACTATCTCATAAAAGAAGCTGACCATTATATGGAAGGGAAAAAAAAACCACAGAACAAGAAAGACAAACATCAAGAAAACTAATAAAATTAATTTAAATCTGTGTGTGATCAAAATAAGAACAGCATTGGTTAATATAAATTGTCACTGAACAAAGATTGAAAAGAAACAAATCAGGAGCAGCTGGGACAGGAGCCTTCTGGTCCCTATTTGCACCAGGGAGCCAGGCAGCTCCACAGCCTTCTGTGCACAGCCGACCAGGAAAGAGTGATCTCCCAGCAGCACTTTCACTTCTGAGCATGGAGGTGAGAGCTCCACTTTCTCTCCAGTATCTGTCCACAGGGGAACAGCTAGGAGTACATAGGGCATAGGTTTAGTTAAGCAGCTGGGACAGGAGACTTCTGGTCACCATCTGTACCCAGGAGTTGAGCAGCTCCACAGCCATCTGCTCACAGACTCTGCCAGAAGAGAATTGGTCGCCCAAGGGTATGGACACAGGCTTACAGGCCTACAGGAAGGAAAAGCTCCATCCAGAGACAGCAATACCAACTAACCCAGAGATTACCAGATGGTGAAAGGCAAGCATAAGAACACTACCAATAGAAACCAAGGCTACTTGGCAACATCAGAATCCAGTTCTCTCACAACAGCAAGTCCTAGATACCCCACCACACCAGAAAAGCAAGAAGTGGATTTAAAAATTCCATCTCATGATGATAATAAAGGACTTTAAGAATAACATAAATAACTTCCTTAAAGACATACAGAAGAACACATGTAAACAGGTAGAAGCTCTTAAAGAATTACAAGAAAACACAACCAAACAGGAGAAGGAACTGAACAAAACCATCCAGGATCTAAAAATGAAAGTTGAAAAAATAAAGAAATCACAAAAGGAGACAACATTGGAAATAGAAAATCTAGGAAAGAAATCAGGAGTCATAGATGCAAACATCCACCACAGAATACAAGAGATAGAAGAGAAATTCTCAGATGCAAAAGATACCATAGGAAACACTGACACAACAGTCAAAGAAAATGCAAAATGCATAAAGCTCCTGACCCAAAACATCCAGGAAATCCAGGACACACTGAGAAGACAAAACCTAAGGATACTACGGATAGAATAGAGCAAATTCTCCCAACTTAAAGGGCCAGTAAATATCTTCAACAAAATTATAGAAGAAAGCTTCCCTAACCTAAAGAAAGAGATACACATAGACATACAAGAAGCATACAGAATTCCAAATAGAATGGAAAAGAAATTCCTCCTGGCACATAATAATCAAAAGACCAAATTTATTAAACAAAGAAAGAATACTAAAAGCAGTAAGGGAAAAAGGTCAAGTAACATATAAACAAAGACCTTTCAGAATTACACCAGAATTCTCACCAGAGACTATGAAAGCTAGAAGATTCTGGGCAGATGTCATACAGACCCTAAGAGAACACAAATGCCAGCCCAGGCTACTATACTCAACAAAATTCTCAATTACCATAGATGGAGAAAACAAGATATTTGACAAAACCAAATTTCCAAAATATCTTTCCACAAATCCAGCCCCTCAATGGATAATAGATAGAAAACTCCAACACAAGGAGGGAAACTACACCCTAGACAAAGCAAGCCAGTAATCTTCCATTAACAAACCAATAAGAAGACAGCCATATCAACATAACTCCACCTTTAAAAACAATAATGCCAGGAAGCAACAATCACTTTTTCTTAATATCTCTTAATATCAATGGACTCAATTCCCCAATAAAAAGACATAGGCTAATAGACTGGATACGTAAACAGGACGAAAAATTTTGCTGAATACAAGAAACCTACATCACTGACAAAGACAGACACTACCTTAAAGTAAAAGGCTGGAAAGCAATTTTCTAAGCATATACTCTTCAGAAACAAGCTGGAGAAGCCATCCTAATATCGAATAAAATAGACTTCCAACATAACGTTATCAAAAAGATAAGGGTGGGCACTTCATACTCATCAAAGGAAAAATATACCAAGAAGAACTCCCAGTCTTGAATATCTATGCTCTAAATACAAGGGCACACACATTCATAAAAGAAACTTTACTGAAGCTCAAAGCACACATTGCACCTCATACAATAATAATGAGAGACTTCAACACCCCACTCTCATCAATGAACATGGAAACAAACTAAACAGAGAAACAGGTGAAACTAACAGAAGATAAGAAACAAATGGATTTAACAGGTATCTACAGAACAATTTATCCTACAACAAAAGAATATACCTTCTTCTCAGCATCTCATGATACATTGTCCAAAATTGACCATATAATTGGTGACAAAACAGGCCTCAACAGATAACAAGAAGATTGAAATAATCCCATGCATCCTGTAAGATCATTATGGACTAAGGGTGATCTTCAATAACATCAAAAGACAATAGAAAGCCCACATATATGTAGAAGCTGAACAACAATCTACACAGTGATGTCTTGGTTAAGGAAGAAATAAAGAAAGAAATTAAAGACATTTTATAATTTAATAAAAATGAAGCCACAACATGCCCAAACTTATGGGACACAGTGAAAGCAGTGCTAAGAGGAAAACTCATAGCTCTGAGGGCCTGCAAAAAGAAATGAGAGAGAGCATACACTAGCAGCTTGACAGCGCATCTGAAAGTTCCAGAACAAAAAGAAGCAAATACACACAAGAGGAGTAGATGACAGAAAGTAACCAAACACAGGTTTGAAATCAACCAATTAGAAACAAAATAAACTATATTTAAAAATCAAACAAACCATGAGCTGGTTCTTTGAGAAAATCAACAAGATAGATAAACCCTTAGCCAGAATAACCAGGGGCACAGAGACAGTATCCAAATGAACCAAATCAGAAATGAAAAGGGAGACATAACAACAGATACTGAAAAAAAATCCAAAAAAATCATCATATCCTATTACAAATACCTTTATTCAACAAAACTGGAAAATCTGTATGAAATGGAAAATTTTCTAGGCAGATACTAGGTACCAAACTTAAATCAGGATCATAGAAACCATCTAAACAACCCCATAACACCTAATGAAGTACAAGTAGTCATCAATAGTTTTCCAACCAAGAAAAGCCCAGGACCAGATTGGTTTAGTACATCAGACCTTCAAAGAAGACCTAATACCAATACTCTCCAAACTATTCCACAAAATAGAAACAGAAGGAAGACTACCAAATTTGTTCTATGAAGCCACAATTACTCTGATACCTAAACCATACAAAGACCCTACAAAGGAGAACTTCAGATCAATTTCCCATATGAATATCAATGCAAATATACTCAATAAATACTTGCAAACCAAATCCAAGAACACATCAAAACAATCATCCATCATAATCAAGTAGGCTTCATCCCAGGGATATAGGATGGTTCAATAAAGGAAATCTATTAATTTAATCCACTACAAAAACAAATTCAAAGAAAAAAAACCACATGATCATCTTATTAGATGCTGAAAAAGCATTTAACAAAATCCAACACCCCTTCATGATAAAAGTCTTAGAAAGGTCAGGAATTCAAGGCCCATAGATAAACATAATAAAAGCAATAAACAACAAACCAATAGACAACATCAAGCTAAATAGAGAGAAACTTGAAGCAATACCACTGAAATCAAGGAGTAGACAAGGCTGTCCACTCTCTCCATACCTTTTCAATATACTACTCGAAGTCCCATCCAGAGCAATCATACAACAAAAAGAGTTCAGAAGGACACAAATTGGAAAGGAAGAGGTCAAAATATCATTATTTGCTGATAATATTATAGTATACTTAAGTGATTCCCCAAAAAATCCACCAGAGAACTCCTAAAGCTGATAAACAGCTTCAGTAAAGTGGCTGAATATAAAATTAACTCAAATAAATCAGCGACCTTCCTCTACTCAAAGGACAACAAGGCTGAGAAAGGAATTAGAGAAACAATTCCCTTCACAATAGTCACAAACAATATAAAAAACCTTGGTGTGACTCTAACTAAACAAGTAAAAGATCTGTATAACAAGAACTTCAAGTCTCTGAAGAAAGAAATTGAAGAAGACCTCAGAAAATGGAAAGATCTCCCATGCTCATGGATTGGCAGGATTGAACCCATACACCTATGGTCACTTGATGTTTGACAAACGAGCTAAAACCATTCAGTGGAAAAAAAGACAGCATTTCAACAAACAATGCTCGTTCAACTGGAAGTTAGTATGTAGTAGAATGTAAATCAATCCATTCTTATTTCCTTGTACAAAGCTCAAGTCCAAGTGGATCAAGGACTTCCACATAAAACTAGAAACACTGAAACTAGTAGAAAAGAAAGAGGGGAAGATCCATGAGCACATGGGCACAGGGGAAAATTTCCTGAACAGAACACCAATAGCTTATGATCTAAGATCAAGAGTTAGCAAATGGGACCTCATAAAATTGCAAAGCTTCTATAGGGCAAAGGACACTGTCAGTAGGACAAAACCACAACCAATAGACTGGGAAAAAATTTCTTTACCAATCCTACATCTGATAGAGGACTAATATCCAATAGATACAAAGAACTCAAGGACTTACACTCCAGAAAGCCAAAGAACCCTATTAGAAAATGGAGTACAGAGCTAAACAAAGAATTCTCAACTGAGGAATACAGAATGGCTGAGAAGCACTTAAAGAAATGTTCAGCATTCTTTGTCAGCAGGGAAATGCAAATCAAAACAACCTTGAGATTCCATCTCACACAAGTAAGAATGGCTAAGATAAAAAACTTAGGTGACAGCAGATACTGGAGAGGATGTGGAAAAAGGAATATTCCTCCTTTGCTGGTGGGAGTACAAGCTGGTAAAACCTCTCAGGAAATCAGTTTGGACGTACATCAGAAAATTGGACATAATATTACCAGAGTGCCCAGTTATACCACTTCTAGGCATATACCCAGAAGATTCTCCAATACCTAATAAGGACACCTGATCCACTATGTTCATAGCAGCCTTATTTATAATAGCCAGAAGCTGGAAAGAATCCAGATATCTCTTAAGAGAAGAATGGATACAGAAAATATGGTACATTTACACAATGGAATACTACTCAGGTATTAAAGACAATGAATTCATGAAATTCTTAGGCAAATGGATGGAACTGGAAATATCATCCTGAGTGATACAACCCAATCACAAAAGAACACACATGGTAAGCACTCATTTATAAGTAGATATTAGCCCAGAAGCTTGGAATACACATGACACAATTCACAAACCAAAGGAAGCTCAAGAAGAAGTAAGACCAAAGTATGGATATACCCATGGGAGGAGATACTGAGACAAAGTGTGGAGCAGAGACTGAAGGAAAGACCGTCCAGACACTGCCCCACTTGTATTTCCATCCCATATACAGTCACCAAACCCAGACACTATTATGAATGCCAACAAGTGCTTGCTGACAGGAGCCTGATATAATTGTCTCCTGAGAGGCTCTGCCAGTACCTGACAAATACAGAGCTGGGAGCTCTCAACCAACCATTGGTCTGAGCACAAGGTCCCCAATGGAGGAGGTAGAGAAAGGACCCAAGGAGCTGAATGAGCTTGCAGCCCTATAGGAGGAACAACAGTATGAATCAACCAGGAACCCCAGAGCTCCTAGGGACTAAACTACTAACCAAAGAGTACACTTGGAGAAGGTCTTGGCTCCAGCTGCATGTGTAGCAGAGGATGGCCTTGTCGGTCATAAAAGGGAGGAGATGCCCTTGGTCCTGAGAAGGCTCGATGCCCCAGTATAGGGGAATACCAGGACAGGGAATCCAGAGTGGATGGGTTGGTGAGCATGGGGGTGGGGGATATGGGATAGAGTGTTTTTGGAGGGGAAACCAGGAAAGGGGATAATATTTGAAATGTAAATAAAAAAATATCCAATTAAAAAGGAAAATAAAAGAAATCAAAGAAACAGAGGCATTCTTCAAAGATAGGAATAGAGAACTGGAGCCAAAGTGAGGGAAACCGTGCAGGGAAGTATGCTCTAGGCTTTAAGTACTATTATTACTTTGGCTTGGAACTGTTTTCAGTAATATAAACTTTGGGGAATGCTTTCCTGGAAAACAAAGTGAGTAAATAGAATCGTGAAATATTGAGATTCAACTCACTTTAAGAATACAATCAAATGTAACTTTGGCACACATAGCCACTAGTGGGACTCTCAAGAGCATGATGTAAATCTTAGAACCATCACAGGTGAAAGTATTATTTTATTTGCATAGAGATGGAAATACAGAAATCTTATCAGTCTATCTTTTTGTGACATAAATGATAAAAGTATTGTAAAGCAAAGGAAAAGGAATGATAATGATAAGTCTCTTAACAGATGAGAAATAATATGCTTAAAATGGCAGGGCTATGAGTCATAGCAGAAGTAACTGTCCTTCGTGAACTTCCTGGTAGTCCACTCAATATTATCATTTATACTAACCTATTGTGTATTCTAATACTAATGTGTGTATATATACTATGTTCACAGGATATGACAAGTAATGTTATATGGAAATAGTATTTCTGTAATAATAAATTTCAATATTAAAATAAAATAAAATTTTGTGTAGAATCTGTTTCTTTTGCAAAAAAGGTCAATAATTGCATAATGTTAAAAATTTGAACACAGCTTTCATATATCCTCATTAACAAGATAACAACATTAATGACTTATAAATAAGATTCATTTCAGGAAAAAGGAAAAACTTTTATAATGTATTAGATACTTTAAAATGTTAGTGAATTGAAATTATCTGAAAAGAATACACTTTCTACTATAAAAAATTACTCCAGGGTAGAAAGCAAAGATATATAAATGTATCACAGTAGTGTACATTTGAGTCTAGTAACCCAGTAGGGATGTTCCTTCATCTTGTTTCAATTATTTCTAAAGCTTTCAGACATTGTAATACTGTGATCTCATATATAAAAACTGAGAAATCATGAGCAATATCAAAATGACTGAAAGATAAAATAGAAGAAAATGATTGTGGATGTTTTATTCTATTAGCTCTTGAATATCTGAGACTCTTGTTTAGTTTCCCTGGAACTCTGACAACAGTAAATGGCTACTAATTAGAGCAGCAGCTTTCAGCCTCTGGACTGTGACTTTATTGTGGTCGAATGATCCTTTCACAAGGGTCTCCTAAAACCACCACAGAACACAGACATTTACATTATGATTAATAACAGTGGCAAAATTACAGTTAGGGAGTATATAATGAATATAATCTTGTGGTTGGGGAGGAGGGGTCATCACAATATGAGGAATTGTATTAAAGGGTCACAGTATTAGGAAGGTTGAGAACCACTGGTTTAGAATAAAGACACTGTCTGATTGGTGCGTGCCAGGTGATCTGTGTGCATCATAAATCTATGGTGGAAGATACAGGGTCCCATCAATGGAAACATCTTTTAAGCAAGACTTTTATTGAAATAAACAATTACCAGTTCTTATGAAAAAAGGAGCAATTTTTGACCAGGTGAATTCCACAGGTATCCAGAGCAGAATCCTCTCTGCTCACATGTTAGCTGCTCCTTGAAGGGCATAACCAAAACTGGTTCCTGACTGCCTTACAGTACTGCAGACTGCTCCCTACTCTCAATCAGGAGAAACATCTAACTGCTTGAAGGAAGAAGGATGTGTTTCACATCTTCATTCATTCAGGAGGGTTAACACTGAGTTGACATAGGGTAAAATATTAAATATATTTACAATTTATGAGAATTAAAATATAATAGTCATATTTCAAATGTTTAATTATGTTTTGAAACAATTGCTTGTGGGTTGATTTTCATCTTGCTTAATGAAGGATCAACAAATATTTTCCTTTTCTTGGGCTTTTATTTAAGGCACAGTTGTTGAATGGGTGATATCAATATTTGAATCCCTAAGTAACTGCTTCTCACTAATGTCTTTTATTCTTGACATTCATCTGCCTCCACATGTTACATATTTTAATTTTTTTCTTTGAAGAATAAAAACATTGTAATCTCAAAATTACACACCATTTTGTAATGAAAGTTAGCCCTTATTTCTTATTGTGGGAAATGCCATATGTCCTAGGGTTTTACTACTGTGAACAGATACCATGACCAAGGCAACTCTTATAAGGACAACATTTATTTGAGCCTGGCTTATGTGTTCAGATGTTCAGTCCATTATCATTAAAAGAGTAGCATGCCAGCATTTAGCCAGGCAAGGTATAGGAAGAGCTGAGAGTTCTGCATCCAAAGGTAAACAGTAGATAACTGACAGTGACACACCTACAACAACAGGGCCACATCTACTCTAACCAGGCCACACCTTGTAAGAATGCTACTCTGTGAGGCAAGCATATGCAAACCATCACACACTCCATACCTCACTCTTCCTTCTCTTTCTCTCTCCCTTCCTTAGCATCTTTCTCCCTTCTTTCTCACATCTGATTTCACTGTTCGCTCATCCGTTCATTCTTCTGCAGTGTGTTAGAGGACTGTTTAGGAAAGGTATTTGAGCATGAAAATGGATTCCTGAAACGACCCAAATCACCACTAAATTCATAATTAGAAAGTCTGCTTTCCAATAAATAATCAATGCTTGTTATCATCATATACTACTACTCATTATTTCTCCTGGGGAGAAATGTCAACACTCACTTTGAAAGGTTTCAAAAATAGTTTCACAAAAGCTTAATTGTTTGTGGTTGTTGCAGCTATATTAAGTTCTGAGTGTTGTTTTCATATGATATGATGAAGAATCAAAATTAATTAATGGCTATAAGATTGTTGTCTTTATTACTGTGATAGAAAATCATGATAAAATGTAACTTAAGGAGAAACAAATTTATTTAAATTTTGTAATCCATCCTTCAATGAAGTCATGGAAGGAACCTGGGGTCAGGAGCTGATGTAGAGGCCTTGGAGAGGTCCTGCTCCCTGGTTTTGTTGCCCATGGTTTGTTCAGCATGCTTTCTTATAGCACCCAAGGTGCTATATGGTGGCACTACCTATAGTGAGATGGGCCTACCCATATCAGTCCTCAATCAAAAAAATGTGCCACAGGTTGGTCTGCTAGGGGTATATTCTCAACTCCCCTGTTCCCAAATGAGTGTAAAATTAAACAGCAGTGATTTTCCTCCAGAGAACATTGCAAGGACATATTGCTTGGTAAGATTTCTGATCTGAGCTCCTATAGAAAGACTAAGTGTCACTCTACGTTGATAGTTTTCTCTCCCTTTAGACATTTTGCTAATATTGCCTGGCAGTGGTGACCCATGCCTTTTATTTATTCCAACACACGGGAGGCAAAGGCAGATGGACTTCTGTGAGTTCAAGGCCTACGTGATCTTCAGAGTGAGTTAGACAAGAGACAGGGCTGTACAGAAAAATCATGTCTTGAAAACAAAACAAAACAAATCTCATAATGAATGAATAAACTCACAAGTTTGTACAAAAATGTCTACAAATATATTAATTTCATTTTGTTATAAAAGACATGAGCAGATAGCTGACTTCTTTCTAAATTTGGATGGTTTGAAAGAATGGATTTAAGAAATTTACTCACTGGTTAAAACACAATTCTCTTATGATGGTGATTATAATCAAGAAAATATATGTAAAAGAACAATTTATAAAAGAAACATCTCAGTTAAAGTTATCAAATAATGTGTTTCTATTCTACTATGATTTTCTGAGCATAAACTCTGTTATCTAGCTTCAGAAATACAAAACAGCAATGGTGCTTTAGGCAAGATGACCTTTAGTTCCCATAAGTGTTGTGATGTAAAAATATATTTTTTCAAAGGGAAAGAAACATTGTATTGTAGTACCAAAAAACAGCATGTTTTTAATATTGAGGTCATACTCTTTCCTCAAGAAAAATGTTTCTAAGAAGGTCATAAAATGAAACTGAATTGCTTTAAAGATAATTAAAGTTTATATATCTCAGTATTGCTATATATGGGTATATATTTGCATAGAGAGCAGTGAAGTTGCTTATAATAAATTATATGCTAAAATTTAGTTGGGAGGAGGTGGTGAGATGGATGAATCCATGTCTGGTGTTTTTAATTTATTACCAATAGAAAAGAAACAAGTTTCCCCAGCTGCATCAATTTGTCACTTTTGTTGACAGACACTATGTACAATAAATTTTCCTGCAGAGTGAATTGCTCAGATTTATATGGAATCTGTGCCATGACTGGAAGAAAAGACTTTGGGCATAGCTGAAGTCAATTTTCTGTTGCCTTCCTTCTGAATGAGAGAACCGTTCTGATGCTCATGGAGCCATTTGCTTGACCGGAAGTAGATTAATTATCTAATTTTACCTGAAATTATCTAAATTTATAAAACATGCCTGACAACAATATTTGAGATTAAATTCCATGTCAAAGACAATTGTCAAAACTCTTACATAGCCTTGTTTTAATTGGCTACTCCTGGCCTGGAATATGAATTATAGGCTTATCTGTTTATAATAATGTGTATGGAATTCTGTAGATGCTTGAAACAAGCTCAACACTCACAGAGCTTGGGTTGTCAATCTTAGTTGAATCATCTTAGTCAACTAATAAAATAATTTACCCATTGTAGAGAACAGTTATCTTAGATCTTCACTAGGGGTCCTGTTCTGTCCTTTTCCCCCATGTAACTCTGGTTTGTGTTCTTGCTGCATGATGTTTCTCTGTGTCTGTGTATATATGTCTCTGTCTGTGTCTCTATCTCTCATTCCCACCTTCCCATCTCTTCCTCTCTCTCCGTCTCTGTGTCTCAATCACTCAAAATAAATGGTTATATTCTTCTGTATATTCTCTGGAATTTAAAGAAATTTTTCCATGCTACTTATGCTCAATGGTGTTTCTTTGGTTGGTTTTGTGCAGTAAGCTATGGCCAGAAAGGACTTAATTCTTCCTGATGAGTCAATTGTAGCCAAATTTTATGGATATTATTTCAATTGTATAGAGGGAGAATTATGCCATCTTTGGAAATGTATGACTTTTTAGGTTTACAGGTAATAGTAAAAGGGACTCAGACTTGTATATTTCTTCTAATCACTTTCAGGCTATTTTCTCACTTTACGAAGTTCTCTCTAACATTAGAGTCTATGAGGCAGATATGTAACAATCAAGGTGAACTTTAGAAACAGACCCCAAAGTTAGAACTCTTGATATGTCTGTCGAAGATGGAAAGGCTTCATAATGCAATCTATCCTAGTCATTTTGCATTTAATGCTATTTCACACAAATTATCTGTGACTTGCCTGTATTTGGTGTTATTTCTATATTAATATTTAATATAATATGGAAAAATAAAAACTTAACATACAAGTGTTTATATGTACATATTATTGTGTTTGTCTGAATTGCTAATTTATAATCCCATTTTACAATATTTTAGTTAATTTAAGCATTCAAGCAATGCAAAAATTTGCATAAAAGAGAAATACTGCTTATATAATTTAGTCAGTATGAAGTTTTTCATAACTTGATTTTTAGTTCATGTGGAAAATTCACAGTAGTTTTAGCAATAACAACCTTCAGAAAATAAAATTCCTGGAGATCAAATATATTCAAGTTTGACTTAAAGTGTAAGATGTCAAAAATATAGGCTATTAGTCAGTTAGCAGGTCTTCTAGAGAATTATACATAGGACCTTAGATCTTTTGAATATATAATTTCTTCAAATGAAACTTGAATAACATCACCATCATATACTAAAAACTCTAGTGTTCCATTACAGAGCCAATACAACATATTAAGTAATGTATTAACTATAGTAGTTACAAATATCCTATCACTTCAGCCAAAACCCTTGTGCTGGCAACTGTGGAACTCACAGTATGGGGAAGGTTGAAACAGGGGTATCATGAGTGCATGGTCAAATTATGAAACCATATCAGAGAGAGAGAGAGATAGATAGATAGAGAGAGAGAGAGAGAGAGAGAGAGAATGGGGGTAGAGATCTGTTTTCTCTGTAATCTCTATGAACAAAGTAGAATATCCAAGTGATAATAATATATCCCATTAATATCTTTAGATCCCACATGTGAAAACATATACTTCATTATGGACCTAGTAATCTATTATTATGTAAAAATTTTTCCTTCTTTCTTTAGAAATTATTAATTTAAAATTAATTTTAATATAAAAATATAAGAATTTATAGTTATTTGCATGGTATTGTATGATACCTTAATATGAGTATACACTTTACTATATTTAGATCATAGTATCATAGTATACATATATATATTCCCAAATATTTATTTGTTTGCTTTGCTTTTCAAGATGGAGTTTCTCTGCGTAACAACCTTGGCTGCCTTGGAACTCACTCTGTGGACCAAGCTGGCTTCAAACTCATAGAGATCCATCTGCCTCTACCTCATGTAATTAAAGGCATTCACCACCACAGCCCAGTTGAATTCATAGATTATTTTAAGGTGCAAAATTTTCAGCATTATTTTTTACAGTTCATAATCATGTGTGCATGCACATGTGTGCACACACATACACACAAAATATGTATATATATATATATATATATATATATATATATATATATATATATATATATATATACATATATGTGTGTACGCATGTATATATGTATGTATGTGCTGGAAGCTAGCTTCAGACACAAAGAATTAGATTTTGAATATAGAAAAATAGTTTACAATTTCCTTAAAGGATAATGCAGGACAGTTTCATAAGTCTCATGATTCCACAAAACTTATCTATTAATATGACAAACACATGAACTTCAAACTTTTATCTTATTGATGGAATCTATTTTTTCTACTTTATAGTAATTTGAAATGTTCTCTCCATATAAACATATATATATCCTAATTCCCTATTTATGTGATGACATTAACTTTTTAAACTCAGGGTTTTGAAATAGAGGTTATCCCAGACACATATCTCATGATTTAGTCCAAGGCTATCACAAGTGTCCTTCTGTAGTGGGAATTTTGGTTTCTTTAGAAACACAGACACAGACACACAGACACACACACACACACACACACACACACACACGTCTATGTCTATGTCTATGTCTATGTCTATGTCTATGTCTATGTCTATGTAATACATATATGTATATGAATATGGTGTGAAATATGGGGCTATTTTAGTTTGTTTACAGCACCTCACTATAATTCACTCTGTGCTCTAGCAGGTTGTGATTTTTGCCAGCTGCAGATCGTTTTTGAAACTGAGGGAGACATTTGGAATTCTGGGGACTTTTCAGAGGGTATATAAATGCTAGGGCCATTAGAGAGTCCTATATTGTGAATTCTCAGTTTAGCACTCTACCCTATCTTTTAATGGGATTATTTAGTTTGTTGTTCTAATATCTTGAGTTCTGAATATATTTTGTATAATAGTCCTTTGTGGATGTAGGGTCAGTGAAAATCTTTCCCCATTGTTTTAGGCTGCATTTTGTCCTATTGATGGTGTCTTTTGCCCTACAGAAGCTTTTCCGTTTCATGAAGTCCCATTTATTGATTGTTGATATGTTACTGACTAAACTATTGGCATTCTGTTCAGGAAGTTGTGTCTTGTATTAATGTGTTCAAGGCTCTTCTCCACATTCTCTTCTTTAACATTTAGTATATTTAGTTTTTTGTTTTAGTTTGTTTTGGTTTGTTTGGTTTTTTGTTGTTGTTGTTGTTTTTGGTTTTTACAAGACAGGATTTCTCTGTATAGCGCTGGAGGTCCAGGAACTCCCTCTGTAGGCCAGGCTGGCCTTGAACTCAGAAATCCACCTGTCTCTGCCTCCCAGAGTGCTGGGATTACAGGCGTGCGCCACCACCGCCACCCCCATCCCCCCTTATGTTGAGGTCTTTGAACCACTTGGACTTGAGTTTTATGCAGAGTGGTAAGTATGGATATAGTTACACTTCACCAGTTAGCTCAGCACCATTTATTGAAGAATTTTTTTCCTATTGGATGGTTTTGCCTTCTTAGTCAAAAACCAAGTACCCACACAATTGTGTGAGTTTATTCTGGGTCTTGGATTTGATTCCATTGATCAACCTGGCTGTTTCTATATTAAGAGCATGGAGGTTATTTTTTAACTATTGCTCTGTAGTACAGCTTGAGGCCAGGGATAATAATACCTCTAGAAGTTCTTTTATTGTACAGGATTGTTTTTGCTATCTTGGTTTTTTTGTTTTTGTTTTGTTTTGTTTTGCATTTCCATATGAAGTTGAAAATGTTTCTTTCAAGTTCTGCAAAGAACTGTGTTGGAGTTTTGATGGGAATGGTTACCTGCAGTGAGACTGTCCTCATAGAGGAGATATCCAGTACTTCCCATCAGTAAAGTGACTAATCTCTGTGATTGTCACACGTGAATGGCACCTGCAATTGTACTGCATTTTGCTTCTTTATGCTCTTCCCAAGCTTCACACACCCCATATTCCCCCTCACACTGCCTTATTCATCAGAACATTGAATGTAGTTGCTATTTGGTTTTCCACACAGGCTTTAAAATAAAGGAGTCCTCAGCAAGTAGGAAGACTACAGTAGAAAGAATGACTTTCTATGAATTGCTTTGCAACAGCGAGGCAGGATTCCAGGATAGGGCAGCACACTCTCATTGGGTTCTCATTGTCTCCTTCAGGGGCTGCTTAAAGGCCTTTCTAGGGACATTAACTATGCATGCCAGTGGTAACTGTTTTTGCAAGAATTTTGCATTAAAATCATACTTTCTTAATACTTTGAGATTTTTAATATTTTAAGGGTGATGGCATTTTAAATTAATCATTATTAATAGAAGAAGCCTGTCAAATATTTTTGGAAGTCATGCAACTAAAATTT
The DNA here is from genome assembly GCF_947179515.1 of Apodemus sylvaticus. Classification (NCBI taxonomy): domain Eukaryota; kingdom Metazoa; phylum Chordata; class Mammalia; order Rodentia; family Muridae; genus Apodemus; species Apodemus sylvaticus. Next base: position 64,176,470 of record NC_067482.1, on the reverse strand, counting down.
TAAACTATCCATTGAGAAAAAGAAATAAGTAGTTCTTTTTATGAGTAAATCATTTTTTCAACACTCTTATTCTGTAAGAAAGTAAATGTCCCTAACAGTTGAAGAGTGATAGAAATTTAAACATGAAAAACCAAACATTTCATATATCTTATCCATGATTGCTACTTAAAATTCAACAGCATGGATTTGGAAACATATTAAAGAGGTAAGATAAATAAAAATGTGAATATATAGCTGTAATGGACATCATATGTATCACAATCATTAATGACTTATGGAAGCAGATACAGATTTAATGCTTATGTTCCCATTCAGTTTTCCATTCTTTAATCAATTAGTCAGTGGTTTTTTTTTTCTGCAATCAAGCTTAAACTCTTATAAAATTTTACATTCACAGTAAGCTGTGAATGCAGGGGTGCTACCCATATCATTTAGAACACCAGTTTATAAACTGGAGTATCCAGAATTCATGAATTCAATTTTCTATTTATCACAAAAAATGATGGGTATATTATACTTTCCTAATGAGGATTATTCTGAGAAATGAATTTCAAAATAGAGCAGAGATTAACTAATATAGAAAGTGTGATATTTTTTGTAATATTTTTATTTTCTATATTCTTTGTTTACATTCCAAATGATTTTCCCTTTCCCAGATCCCCCTCCCCATATGTTCCATAAACCTTCTTCTCTCCATCCCTTCTCCAATCACCTCCCTCCTTTTTCTCTGTCCTTATATTCACTTCCAATGCTAGATCAATCCTTTCCAGGATCAAGACCCTCTCCATACTTCTTCATGGGGGTCATTTGTTACATAATTTGTGCCTTGGGTATTCAGGCTTCTGGGCTAATTAATATCCACTCATCAGAGATTGCATTCCATGTGTATTCTTTTGTGATTGGGTTACCTCACTTAGGATGATATTTTCCAGATCAAACCATTTGCCTAAAAAAATTGTGAAATCATTGTTTCTAATTGCTGAGTAGTATTCCATTGTGTAAATATACCACATTTTCTGTATCCATTCCTCCTTTGAGGGGCATCTGGGTTCTTTCCAGCTTCTGGCTATTATAAATAAGGCTGCTATGAACATAATGGAGCATGTGTCTTTATTGCATGCCGGGAAATCCTTTGGGTATATGCCCAGGAGAGGTATAGCAGGGTCCTCTGGAAGTCTCATGTCCAGTTTTCTGAGGAAACTCCAGACTGATTTCCACAGTGGTTGTACCATCTTACAGCCCCACCAGCAGTGGAGGAGTGTTCCTCTTTCTCCACATCCTCACCAACACCTGCTGTCTCCTGAGTTTTTGACCTTAGCCATTCTGACTGGTGTAAGGTGAAATCTCAGGGTTGTTTTGATCTGCATTTCCCTAATGACTAATGATGTTGAGCACTTCTTAAGGTGCCTCTAGTCCATCTGAATTTCTTCAGGTGAAAATTCTTTGTTTAGATCTATAACCCATTTTTAATAGGGTTATTTGGTTCCCTGGGGTCTAACTTCTTGAGTTCTTTGTATATATTGGATATTAGCCCTCTATCAGATGTGGGGTTGGTGAATATCCTTTCCCAATTTGATGGTTGCCATTATGTCCTTTTAACAGTGTCCTTTGCCTTACAGAAACTTTGTAATTTTATGAGGTCGCATTTGTCAATTCTTGATCTTAAAGCATAGCTATTGGTGATCTATTCAAGAACATTTCCCCTATGCCCATGTCCTCAAGGGTCTTCCCCAGTTTCTTTTCTATTAGTTTCAGTGTGTCTGGTTTTACATGGAGGTCCTTGATCCACTTGGAGTGAAGTTTAGTACATGGAGATAAGAATGGATCAATTCGCATTCTTCTGCATGCTGACCTCCAATTGATCCAGCACCATTTGTTGAAAAGGCTATCTTTTTTCCACTGGATGTTTTTGGCTCCTTTGTCGAAGATCAAGTGACCATAGGTGTGTGGGTTCATTTCTGGATCTTCAATTCTATTCCATTGGTCTACTTGTCTGTCACTGTGCCAATACCATGCAGTTTTTAACACTATTGCTCTGTAGTATTGCTTGAAATCAGGGATACTGATTCCCCCAGAATTTCTTTTGTTGTTGAGAATAGTTTTAGCTATCCTGGGTTTTTTGTTATTCCAGATGAATTTGAGAATTGCTTTTTCTAACTCTGAAGAACTGAGTTGGGATTTTCATCGGGATTGCATTGAATCTGTAGATTGCTTTTGGAAAGATGGCCATTTTAACTATATTAATCTGGCCCATCCATTTTCTGAGGTCTTCTTCGATTTCCTTCTTCAGAGACCTGAAGTTCTTGTCATATAGATCTTTCACTTATTTGGTTAGAGTCACACCAAGACACTTTATATTGTTTGTGGCTATTTTGAAGGGTGTCATATCCCTAACTTCTTTCTCAGCCTGCTTATCCTTTGAGTATAGGAAGGCAACTGATTTGCTTGAGTTGATTTTATAACCAGCCACTTTGCTGAAGTTGTTTATCAGCTGTAGCAGTTCTCTGGTGGAGGTTTTCGGGTCACTTAAGTAGACTGTCATGTCATCTGCAAGTAGTGATAATTTGTCTTCTTCCTTTCCAATTTGTATCCCCTTGACATCCTTATGTTGTCTAATTGCTCTAGCTAGAACTTCAAGTACTATATTGAAAAGATAGGGAGAGAGAGGACAGCCTTGTCTAGTCCCTGATTTTAGTGGGATTGCTTCAAGCTTATCTCCATTTAGTTTGATGTTGGCTATACATATTGCTTTAAGGATGTCTAGGTATGGGCCGTGAATTCCTGTTCTTTCCAATACTTTTAGCATGAAAGGATGCTGGATTTTGCCAAATGCTTTTTCTGCATCTAATGAGATGATCATATGATTTTTTCTTTGAGTTTGTTTATGTAGTGGATAGCATTGATGGATTTCCTTATATTGAACCATCCCTGCATCCCTGGGATGAAGCCTACTGGATCATGATGGATGATCATTTTGATGTGTTCTTGTTAGCAAGAATTTTATTAAGTAATTTTGCATCAATATTGATAAGGAAATTGGCCTGAAGTTCTCTTTCTTTGTTGGATCTTTGTGTGGTTTTTGTATTAGTGTAATTGTGGCTTCATAGAATGAGTTGAGTAGAGTTCATTCTGTTTCTATTTTGTGGAATAGTTTGAATAGTATTGGTGTTAGGTCTTCTATGAAGGTCTGATAGAACTCTGCACTGAAGCCATCTGGTCCTGTGCTTTTTTTGGTTGGGAGACGTTCTATGGCCCTTTTTATTTCTTCAGGTGTTATTGGACTGTTTAGTTGATCTATTTGATCCTGATTTAGTTTTGGTGTCGGATATCTGTCTAGGAAACTGTCCATTTTCTACAGATTCTCCAGTTGTGTTGAGTATAGGCTTTTGTAGTAGGATCTAATGATTTTTTGAATTTCCTCAGTTTCTGTTGTTATATCTCCCATTTCATTTCTAAGTTTGTTAATCTGGATACTGTCTCTGTGTCCTTTGGTTAGTCTGGCTAAGGGTTTATCTATCATGTTGATTTTCTCAAAAAAACAGCTCCTGGTTTTGTTGATTCTTTGTATGGTTCTCTTTGTTTCTATTTGATTGATTTTGGCCCTGAGTTTGATGATTTCCTGCCTTCTACTCCTCCTGGGTGAAATAGCTTCTTTTTGTTCCAGGGCTTTCAGGTGTGTCATTAAGCTGTTAGTGTATGCTCTCTCCATTTTCTTTTTGGAGGCACTCAGGGCTATGAGTTTTCCTCTTAGCACTGCTTTCATTGTGTCCCATAGATTTGGGTATGTTGTGTCTTCATTTTCATTGTGTTCTAAAAAGTCTTTAATTTCTTTTTTTATTTCTTCCTTGACCAAGGTATCATTGAGTAGAATATTGTTCAGTTTCCACGTGTATGTGGGTTTTCTGTTGTTTTTGTTGCTATTTAAGACCGCTTTTACTCCATAGTGATCTGATAGGATGCATGGGATTAGTTCGATCTTCTTATATTTGTTGAGGTCTGTCTTGTGACCAATTATATGGTCGATTTTGGAGAAGGTACCATGAGGTGCTGAGAAAAAGGTATATTCTTTTGCTTTAGGATAGAATGTTATATATATATATATATATATATATATATATATATATATATATATATATATATATATCTGTTAAATCTAATTGGTCCAAAGCTTCAATTAGTTTCATTGTGTCCCTGTTTAGTTTCTGTTCTCCTGATCGGTCCATTGAGGAAAGTGCAGTGTTGAAGTCACCCACAATTATTGTGTTAGGTGCAATGTGTGCTTTGAGTTTTAATAAAGTTTCTTTTCTGAATGAAGGTGCCCTTGCATTTGGAGCATAGATGTTCAGGATTGAGAGTTCTTCTTGATGTATTTTTCCTTTGACCAGCAAGAAGTGTCCCTCAGAGTCTCTTTTGATGACTTTGGGTTGAAAGTCAATTTTATCAGATATTAGAATGTCTACTCCAGCTTGTTTCCTGAGACCATTTGCTTGTAAAATTGTCTTCCAGCCTTTTACTCTAAGGTAGTGTTTGTCTTTGACCCTTTGGTGTGTTTCCTGTATGCAGCAAAATGTAGGGTCCTGTTTACATATCCATTCAGTTAGTCTGTGTCTTTTTATTGGGGCATTGAGTCCATTGATGTTAAGAGATATTAAGGAATAGTGATTGTTACGTCCTGTCATTTTTTACGTTATTTTTTAAATTTCATTGGGTAACTTCTTTTGGGTTCGATGAAAGGTTACTATCTTGCTTTTTCCAGGGTGAAGTTTCCCTCCTTGTATTGGTGTTTTCCTCCTATTATCCTTTGTAGGGCTGGGTTTGTGCATAGATATTGGGTAAACTTGATTTTGTCATGGAATATCTTAGTTTCTCCATCTATGGTGACTGAGAGTTTTGCTGGATATAGTAGTTTTGGCTGGTATTTGTGTTCTCTTAGAGTCTGCATGAGATCTGCCCAGGATCTCCTAGCCTTCATAGTCTCAGGTGAAAAGTCTGGTATGATTCTGATAGGTCTTCCTTTATATGTTACTTGGCCTTTTTCTCTTACTGCCTTTAATATTCTTTCTTTGTTTAGTACATTTAGTGTTTTGATTATTCTGTGACAGGAAGTATTTCTGTTCTGGTCCAGTCTGTTTGGGGTTCTGTAGGCTTCTTGTATATTCATGGGCATCTCTCTCTTTAGGTTAGGGAAGTTTTCTTCCATAATTTTATTGAAGATATTTGCTGGCCCTTTAAGTTGTAAATCTTCACTCTCATCTATGCCTATAATCCTTAGGTTTGGTCTTCTCATTATTTCCTGGATTTCCTGGATATTTTGGGTTACAAGCTTTTCACATTTTGCATTTTCTTTAACTGTTGGGTCCATGGTTTCTATGGTATCTTCAGCATCTGAGATTCTTTCTTCTATCTCTTGTTATATATATAGTCTCTGTACTATTCTGGATGTTTAATCTCCCAGCACAACCTGCATCCAGAGCTGATCGGGGCCACAGAGGTACATACCCAAATACAACTATAAGAGAGTGAGTCTCAGCTCTCATCTTTGCTTCTATGACTGTGCAACAGATTTGTAGGCAGGTTTGACCAGAGTAGAGGATCACTTGGGACACACTGCACCAGGACTCCATCTCCACCCAGGAACTCTGCAGCACCACAGCAATTTGCGCCAGGAGAAAGCAGCTCACCTAAGGTTGCTGAGATAGGCCTACAGGCACACACACAAGAGGGGCAAGCTCCAGCCAGTGATAACAGGCCCAGCTAACACCAGAGATAACCAGATGGCAAAAGGCAAATGTGGGAGTGTTGCTAACAGAAATCAAGGCAATATAGCATCATATGAACACAATTCTCCAACAACAGCAAGTCCTGGATACCCCAACACACTAGGAAAGCAAGATTTGGATTTAAAAATCACAGGTCATGATGCTGATGGAGGGCATCATGGAGGGCTTCATGAAGGACTTAAATAACTCCCTTAAAGAAACACAAGAGAACACAAATAAACAGAGAGAAGCCCTTGAAGAACTAAGGGAAAACACAACAAAACCGGTGAAGGAATTAAACAAAGCCATCCAAGATCTAAAGAAGGAGGTAGAAACAATAATGAAATCACAAAGGGAGACAACTCGGGAAGTAGAAAACTTAGGAAAGAAGTCAGGAGTCATGGATCCATGCATCATCAACAAAATACAAGAGACGGAAAAGAGAATCTCAGATGCAGAAGATACAATAGAAAGCATTGATACAATAGTCAAAGAAAATGAAAAATGCAAAAAGCTTCTGACCCAAAATATCCAGGAAATCCAGGACAAAATGAGAAGACAAAACCTAAGGATTGTAGGCATAGAAGAGAGTGAAGGTCTCCAACTGAAAGGGCCAGTAAATGTCTTCAACAAAATTATAGAAGAGAACTTCCCTAACCTAAAGAAAGAGATGTCCATGAATATACAAGAAGCCTACAGAACTCCAAATAGATTTGACCAGAAAAGAAATTTATCCCATCATATAATAATTAAAACACCAAATGTATTAAACAAAGAAAGAATATTAAAAGCAGTGAGGGAAAAAGGTCAAGTAATAAAAAAGGTAGACCTATCAGAATTACACTGGATTTCTCACCAGAGACTATGAAAGCTAGAAGAGCCTGGGCAGACATCATGCACACCCTAAGGGAACACAAATGCCAACCCAAACTGCTATATCCAACAAATCTCTCAATTACCGTAAATGGAGAAACCAAGGTTTTTCATGACAAAAGCAAATTTACACAGTATCTTTCTACAAATCCAGCCCTTCAAAGGATAATGAATGGAAAACACCAACAAAGAGAGGGAAACTACACACAAGAAAAAGCAAGAAAGTAATCTCCTTTCAACAAACCCAAAAGAAGATAAACACACAAACATAAAAATTACATCAAAAACAGCAGGAAGCAACAATCACTATTCCTTAATATCTCTTAACATCAATGGGCTCAATTCCCCAATAAAAACCATAGACTAAGAGACTGGATTTGTAAACAAGACCCAACATTTTGCTGCATACAGGAAACACATTTCAGTGTCAAAGACAAACACTACCTAAGAGCAAAAGGCTGGAAAACAGTTCTCCAAGCAAATGGTCCCAGAAAACAAGCCAGATTAGCCATTCTAATATCAGATAAAATAGATTTTCAACCAAAAATCATCAAAAAAGATACAGCAGGCTACTTTATACTCATCCCAGGAAAAATCTACCAGGAAGAACTCTCAATTTTGAACATGTATGCCCCAAGTACAAGGGTACCTTCATTCACAAAGGAAACCTTGCTAAAGCTTAAAGTATACATTGTACCCCACACAAACACCCCACTCTCTTCAATGGACAGATCAGGGAAACACAAACTAAAAGGAGTCACAGTGAAACTAACATAGGTTTTGGACTAAATGGACTTAATAGATATGTATAGAATATTTCATCCTAAATCAAAGGGATATACCTTCTTCTCAGCACCTCATGGTACCTTCTCCAAAACTGACCATATAATTGGTCACAAAACAGACCTCAACAGATATAAGACGATGGAACTAATCCCATGCCTCCTATCAGATCACTATGGAGTAAAGATGGTCTTTAATAGCAACAAAAACAACAAAAAGTCCACATACACATGGAAGCTGATCAATTCTCTACTCAATGATACCTTGGTCAAGGAAGAAATAAGGAAAAAAAATCAAAGACTTTTTAGAATTTAATGAAAATGAAGGCACAACATACCCAAATTTATGGGACACAATGAAAGCAGTGCTAAGAAGAAAACTCATAGCTCTGAGTGCCTAGAAAAAGAAGCTGGAGAGTTTCTAACAGTTTAACAGAACACCTGAAAGCTTTAGAACAAAAAGAAGCTAATACACCCAAAGGGAGTAGAAGGCAGGAAATCATGAAACTCAGGGCTGAAATCAACCAAGTTGAAACAAAATGAACCATACAAAGAATCAACAAAAGTAGGAGCTGGTTCTTTGAGACAATCAATAAGCTAGATAAACCTTTAGCCAGACTAACCAGAGGGCACAGAGATAGTACCCAAATTAACAATATCAGAAATGAAAAGGGTGATATAACAACAGAAACTAAGAAAATCCAAAAAAAAAAAAATATCATATCCTACTACAAAAGCATATACTCAACAAAACTGGAAAATCTGGATGAACTGGATAATTTCTTAGACAGATACCAATTACCAAAATTTAAACAGGAGCAGATAGACCATATAAACAAACCTATAACCCCTAAAGAAATAGAAGTGGTTATTGACAGTCTCCCAACCAAATTCTTGTCAACCAAATCCAAGAACACATCAAAACAATCCTTCACCATGATCAAGTAGGCTTCATTCCAGGGATGTAGGGATGGATCCACTACATAAACAAACGCAAAGAAAAAAAACCATATGATTATTTCATTAGATGCTGAAAAAGCATTTGACAAAATTCAGTATCCTTTCATGCTAAAGGTCTTGGAAAGAAGAGGAATTCAAGGCCCATACCTAAACATAATAAAAGCAACATACAGCAAACCAGTAGCCAACATCAAACTAAATGGAGAGAAACTTGAAGCAATCCCACTAAAATCAGGGACTAGACAAGGCTGCCCTCTCTCTCCATATATATTCAATATAGTACTTGGAGTTCTAGATAGAGCAATTAGACAACAAAAGGAGGTCAAAGGGATACAAATTGGAAAGGAAAAAGTCAAACTACCCCTATTTGCAGATGATATGATAGTATACTTAAGTGACCAAAAAAAAACTATACCAGAGAACTCCTACAGCTGATAAACCACTTCAGCAAAGTGGCTGGTTATAAAATTAACTCAAGCAAATCAGTAGCCTTCCATTACTCAAAGAATAAACAGACTGAGAAAGAAATTAGGGAAATGACACTTTTCACAATAACCACAAACAATATAAAGTATCTTAGTGTGACTCTAACCAAACAAGTTTAAGATCTGTATGACAGGAACTTCAAGTCTTTGAAGAAAGAGATCAAAGACCCCAGAAGATGGAAAAATCTTCCTTGCTCTTGGATTGGCAGGATTAATATAGTACAAATGGCCATCTTGCCAAAAGCAATCTACAGATTAAATGCAATCCCCATCAAAATCCCAACCCAATTCTCCATAGCCTTAGAAAGAGCAGGTCTCAAATTCATCTGGAATAACAAAAAACCCAGGATAGCTAAAACTATTCTCAGCAATAAGAGAACTTCTGGGAGAATCAGTACCCTCCCACCTGAAGCAGCACTACAGAGCAATTGTGTTAAAAACTGCATGGTATTGGTACAGTGACAGTCAAGTAGATCAATAGATAGAATTGAAGACCCAGAAATGAACCCACAGAATTATGGTCACTTGATCTTTGATAAAGGAGCTACAGCCATGCAGTGGAAAAAAGAGAGCCTCTTCAACAAATGGTGCTGGTTCAACTGGAGGTCAGCATGCAAAAGAATGCAAATTGATCCATTCTTATGTCCTTGTATTAAGTTCAAGTCCAAGTGGATCAAGAATCTCCACATAAAACTAGACACACTGAAACTAGTAGAAAAGAAGCTGGGGAAGACCCTTGAGGACATGGGCACAGGGGAAAATTTCCTCAACATAACACCAATAGCTTATGCTCTAAGATCAAGAATTGACAAATGGGACCTCATAAAACTACTAAATTTCTGTAAGGCAAAGGACATTGTCAAAAGGACAAAAAGCAAACAACAAATTGGGAAAAGATCTTTACTAACACTACATCTAACAGAGGGCTTATATCCAAGATATACAAAGAACTCAAGAAGGTAGACTCCAGAGAGCCAAATATCCCCCTTAAAAAATTAGGTACAGAGCTAAACAAAGAATTTTCACCTGAGGAATATCGAATGGCTGAGAGGCACCTAAAGAAATGTTCAACATCCTTAGTCATCAGGGAAATCAAACCAACCCTGAGTTTTCACCTCACACCAGTCAGAATGGCTAAGATTAAAAAGTCAGGAGAAAACAGGTGCTGGTGAGGATGTGGAGAAAGAGGAACACTCCTCCACTGCTGGTGGGGTTGCAAGCTGGTACTACCACTCTGGAAGTCAGTCTGGTGGTTTGTTATATAACTAGCAATGATACTTCCAGAGGACCCTGCTATACCACTCTGGGCATATACTCAGGATTCCCCAGCATGTAATAAGGATACATGCTCCACTATGCTCATAGCAGCCCTATTTATAATAGCCAGAAGCTGGAAAGAACCCAGATGGCCCTCAACAGAGGAATGGATACATAAAATGTGGTATATATACTCAATGGAGTACTATTCAGTCAATAGAAACAATAAATTCATGAAATTCTTAGACAAATGGATGGAACTGGAGAGCATCATCCTAAGTGAGGTAACCCAGTCTCAAAAGAACACTCATAGCATGTACTCACTGATAAGTGGATATTAGCCTAGAAGCTTGGAATACCCAAGACACAATGCACATATAAAATGATGCCCAAGAAGAAGAAAGGAGTGGCCCCAGTCCTGGAAAGCTCAGTGCAGCAGTGTTGGGGAATACCAGGACAGTGGAGTGGGAACGGGTGGATTGGGGAACAAGGGGAGGGAAGAGGGCTTATGGGACTTTGGGGAAGAGCGTGATCCAGGAAATGGAAACTCACTTGAAATGTAAATAAAGAATATATCAAATGAAAAATAAAATAAAATAAAATGTATTTACAGTATGTAAAAAATTGATGCAAAGCTGCTAAAAAATTAAAATACAGATGTTGTGTGTATAGTTGGTTCAGGCATTAAAAAAAAGCTTATAGAAGGAAGTAAAAATGAATACATATCCAATATTTATAGAACAGCAATGATAAATTAGATGCAGAGAAAAATGAGTCTTTGCATTTCTTAGCTTATATCATGAAAACTGGAGAAATACTGTTTTAGTTTGATAGGTTGTGCTCTTACATTTAAAAGAATATGAAAATCTGTGGAGATTATTAAAGGAGAATAAAATAAAGTTTTGTATAATTTGTTAAGAGTGATGACTAAGAAAAACACACCTAATTGCACCAAAACAATCATATTTCATGTTGGCCTTACAATATTTAATAAGTATAAAATAATCAAGAATATCAAAATTATATATTAATTATAAACTATATATAATATACAAATGTATTATATTTTATAATTATGTATAACTAAATATGTTATTTGCATAAATCTAAATTAATATAATTTATATGAAAATATAGAATGTATTTTATTATATTATTTTACTTATACATTATTATTTATATATGTTAATATATTAAAATACACATGCTTTTATTAAGTCCTGATAGGGGTGATTTTCAAGATTATTAAAACTTATTAAATAGAGTTTAAATTGGAGACCTCCATCAAATCCTACATCTCAGAGCTCATGGAATTCTCTGGAAGAGGAAGCAGAAAGATTGTAAGAGCCAGAGGGGATGGAGGACACCGAAAGAACAAGGTCTTCTAAATCAACTAAGCAAGACACACAAAGAATCCAAGAGACTGAAGCAGAAATTATAGGGCCTATATGTTTACTAGATCCTCTCTTTATACACTATAGCTATTAGCCTAGCATTTTTATAGGATTTCTGACTATGAGAACAAGTGGGTTTCTGTCTCTTTTGCCTGTTTTTAATACTCTTTTCCTTCTGTTGGGTTACCATGTCCAACTTTAATATGAAAGTTTTTGCTTCATCTTATTATTTTGTTTGTCATGTTCAGTTGTTGTGTCTTAGAAGCCTGTTCTATCCTTAGGAGATACAAAAGGGGGTGGGTCTAAACAGGAGGTGAGGTGGGAAGGAACTAGGAGGAATAGAGGAATGAGTTGAGTCCATTAATATTGAAAGATATTAAAGACATATGCCTCTTGGTAGAAGAGAACATGGGAAAGAGCCTTGAAATTATTGGCACAGGAGGAAATTTCCTAAACAGCACTCCAATGGCTCATGCTCCAAAATCAAGAATTGATAAATGGGACCTCATGAAACTGGAAAACTTCAGTAAAACAAAGGACATAGTCAATAAGACAAATCAGCAAACTGCAGATTGGGAAAAATATCTTCACTAACTCCACATCTGATAGAGGGCTAATATCCAAAATATAAAGAACACAATAAGCTAACAACCAAAAATAAATCAAACAACCCATGTGGTATAGAACAAAACAGAGAATTTATTACAGATGAATCTTGAATGGGCAGAGAAGAACCTAAAGAAATGTTCAAAATCTTTAGTGATGAGAGAAATGCAAATCAAAATGACCCTGAGATTCCACCTTACACAAATCAGAATGGCTAAGATAAAAAAACAAAACAAAACAAAACAAAAAACACCTCAGGGGACAACACATTGGTGAGGATGTAGAGAAAGAACACTCCTCCATTACTCGTGAGATTGGAAACTGGTACAACCACTCTGGAAATCAGTCTGAAGATTCCTTGGAAAATTGGAATTGGATCTACCTGAAAACCCAGAAATACTACTCTTGGGAATATTCCCAAAAGATCAAAAGATGCCTCACCATGCCACAGGGGCACATGTTTCACTATGTTCATAGTGGCTTTATCTGTGAAATCCAGAAGCTGGAAACAAGTTTGACATTACAATGTGAAATCTATTTCATAGGTATGATATGGGATCTATCTCTGTCTCTATCTCTGTCTCTGTCTCTGTCTCAACCTCTCCTCTCCTCTCTCTCTCTCTCTCTCTCTCTCTCTCTCTCTCTCTCTCTCTCTCTCTCTCTCTCTCTCTCCCCTCTCTCTCTCCCCCCCCTCTCTCTCTCCCCCTCAGCCTAACATCCCTTTTGGGGTCTTTTTATATGTATTTTCATTTATCCTCCAAACAGATTATTCCCATTTATTCCATTTACTGTTATATATCATTCAAAGAAAAAACTGATTTATGCTTTGTGCTTTTCACTGTGGATAAAATGTCCCTGCTCTCATGCAACTGACAATCTAAAGTAATAGTGCATGCCTTTAATCACAGCACTCAGAAGGCAGAGACAAGTGGATCTCTGTGAGTTTGAAGCTAGCTTGGTCTACAGGTTGAGTTCCAGGACTACACAGAGAAACCCTGTCTTGAATAAAAGCAAAATAGAATTTAAATCAATAATTTTAGAGATTTATTTTACAAGTCTCTATTTAAAGATCAATTTTATTTGAACAAAATAAAATTTTTACCGATAACTTCAGAGGACCCTCAAACATCTAGACAGTCAAGGGCCTGCAGTACAGAAAGGCAGGTGTTAGAAGTTCAAGGCTGAGTTAGAATGAGTTGGATAGCAATTTATTATAAATCTTCAATCTGGTGCACTTTAAGGAAGTTATCACAAATATGGGGACCTGGGTGATGATATTGGGGCTTAAGCTTTTAACAGTGTGTGTTTTATAATATAAAATGTTGATGTCATTACTATTTTGAGATCCTGAGAAAGTCTTCATTGTTCTTGATTGAAATTATCCCAATATTGACATTTGCATATCTAGAGACACAGATTCAGTCTCTAGATATATTCAGTATGTATAATTTCATCATTTCACATTCATATTTGTCACATTATTGTCTCAATAAAACAGATCTCACATTACCATGTTATACATGGTCCTGACTTTAAGCAAAGATTCATTTTATTTATGTGTGTACTATGTGCAATGTTCAATGTATTATTTATTTGAAAATGTCTCTTAGAAAATCGACTTGAATTTGGTGGGAGTAACTCTAGGATTCTAAGAGATCTTTCAAGAATAATTTACATGTTTATGGTTAGGGAAATGGAATTTTGGCTTAAAGAAATTTGGGAGATAGGGCATTGGTTTAATGAGATATTGTCAGGTTTCTATGTTCTTTATCATTATTACACAAACATAGCTATTTCTCTCCTTGCTTCTCCTATATATTTCTCTGGCCTGGATTGCAAATATATCTTCCCTAAACATTTAGGAAACAGCCTGAACTGAAATTCCTCTTTCAGGTCACAACTTTAAGCATTTACTTCTAGAAAATGCCAAACCAAGCATTAACACCAGATAGGGAAACCACAGCAGTCTGTTCAAATTTAAACATAAAGATCCCTCCAAGAAGGGTCTTTGAGAGCAAGGTTACATGAGGCTTGCATGTTTTGATTTATAGAACCCAAGTTGAAATCTGATTCCCCTGGCTTTTCTTTAAGTACCAGGAAGAGAATAATCTAGGCTTTTCCTAGAATTCAACATAATCTCTTTCCAGCTGTATTCTCTGAATCTAAAAACGTTTCAAATGATTAAAATGTAATCTTACATCTTTACTTCAGCCACAGGACACATGATCAGAGTGTAGCTGAGCTAAATCATATGTGTTATCTTCCAGATAAATGGCCTTCTCTGCAAAGTGGGGAGGAGTCTTATTTCTAAAACTGAAGATTAAAAAGAAAAATATCCTGCTTCTATTTTCAAGTTGATGTTTTTGGTAAACTTTCTCTTTTTTACTTAGGTTTTATTGACTTATACAGAATGGCACATATTAAACCATTTTAACAGTTGAATTGTGATGACAGTCTTGTACTGTAGCTACACTGCAGATTATGTAACTCCAGCTAATAAATCCACAATATTAATGTTAAGAACCAATAAGCTGATCTTTTAAAACTTATATCAATTTTCCACTATTACTTAACATAAAAACTGGTGCATTGAAGAAATGGGACTATCAGGGAATGATTTATAGTATAAATTGTGTGTGTTTTCATCTTTGAGTTTCAGAGAAGCTACTTTATAGTTTTCAAAACCAAACAAGGAATGGAATTAACGAATAATTTAATTTGAGTTAATATAAGAAAAAACCTTGAAAATTTAGTGGTTTCAGGGAGTATGAAACATTCAACTCTGGAGCATATTTAATCTACTGTAGCTCAATTATAGAAGTTTGTTTTTAAATACTTTAGTGAAATTAACATTTTTGAACATGAGCTACTACTTACAGACATACAAATAGAATAAAACTTTAAAAATCTTGATGTATACCCAGAAAAATGTTTATGTTGCATTTATCTTTAAAATGTCTATAGACAAACATTCCACATATTACTTTATGTATATTCCTACAACCATGTGGATAATAGGAAGATTTTCATTTTAGTTTACTTTTAATTAAATTTTGTATGTGGTATTGGTAGTATATATATATATATATATAATAACAGCTGTTGGCATGCTTCTTAGAATAGTCCAGAATCTTATTATAAAATAGATAACATTCACAAAATAAGCAATTAGTAATATCTCAGACTTTATCCTCAATAAATTTAAATGATTAAACCATTACTGGATACTTGGGCCAAAGATTTATGTGATTTCTTGTCCAGCTGTATTCCCTGCATAAAAGCACTTCTTTTCAAGCCTGATGATCTGAGTTGGATCCTCAGGACCTAGAATGGTAGAAGGGGAGATTCCTGAAAGTGGTTCTCTTATCTTCACATGTATCATGTATATTGTGGTACTCCCCTGCCTTGTGCACACACACGCACACACACACACACACACACACACACACACATATACAGCCCAAATATGTGTGCGTGTCTTTTTTTTTGTTTGTTTGTTTTTTTAAGAGTGCTTTCAAGAATTCTGCAAGAGATAGGTGGACAGTAAGTTAAGTGACATTCAAAAGGCCTGTAATGCTGTGGAACACACAACCACCATGTATTGTAAGAGTCTCGTGGCAAATTCTGAGATATCCTACTGGGAAGAGACCTACAAATGTTTAGGTTTGTAAAAAAAATAAACTAATGATGATCATTAAGATTTTAACATATGTTAAATTGATTTGGTCCTTGTGAATTCTTGTGATTAATTAATCTGAACTTATTTTTCAGACAAAGTATGGATCATGGGTAAAATTGTTTGTACAGTTTGCACTGAGAGATACGATGTATATAAAAATCACCACGTGTTTCAACCAAGACGACATTACTCACTACATTCTTTATGAGAGGACCATCCTTAGTTTCAAAACTCCAAATGTAAAGCTCTCAGCCAAAATATAGCACATTGAAAAGCATTTAATGAGAGGGTAGATAGATGGACAAATATGGAAAGAGCTAACTAATTTTAAAGACATTAGGAAAAATCTATGTGGAAAGCTATTACTCTAGAAGATTCCAAAACCATATATACATATACATACATAAACAGAGTTTAGTTGAATTCATGACATTACAAGGCAACAATGTCTCAAGTAGTTACCACAAGACAAGTACAAAGCCCAATGGCAGGAAAGGGTTATCTCTTTTAATATTGTTAGAAAATGAGGTTCCTTATACCCTCAAATACTATATTATAACCAAGGCTCTTCATTACCCTCTAGAATTTGACAGTGATACACTATTGTTCAAGACAGCATACACTTGAGTCATAAAGCATCCCGCTGATACTAAGATGGTTTATCCCTACTCACTAGCTTATAGAGTGCTGGAAGATGATATGTATGCTACTAGAGGAAAAGGGGACTCACTGATCTTAATAAGGAGTATACCCTTCAAGATACATGAGTGATCAACCTCACAAGACACACTGAGTAATACAATAGTGGCACTAATATCATGGGACTCAACAACCACTTTCTGATCACATTTAAGGCCCCACTATATATTTTGAAACTTAAACTCATATGTGGCACTATTATTACATCAAGAACTTGTGGCTAAACATGTTGTTCATTCAAAGAGATAAACTACTATTGTTTCTATGCTACATGGACTTATTGCTATCCACATACATTAGTCAACCCTCATAAGGAATGCTTCTTTATGTGATAGATGGTAATCCCTTAATTCAGAAACCCACACTGTTCATGTTGTAGAGAATAAGACACTACATAATGCTTAGCCCTAAATGTGACCCATGCAAATTGTTCTCTGACATCCACATGTGTCTGGGTGCCTACTAGCATGTATACACACATGCATACACACACACACACACTAAATTATTATGTAAATAAAATTAAAATAAATATAAAAAGAAAAGCTCAATATGGATTTGTGAGAAATGATTCAGAAAGAATAAGTTATTGGGTAGTCTTTAAATAATCAAAAATTCTTCATATCCTCACAATTATATAGATCATATTATAAAAATAAATATTAAATAGTCAAAATGCAAAAGTAAGACTTTATTCATAAAGCACTGTAGTAACAGAAGAAAATCAAGACAGCAATTGCAAATGTCAAACTGACACTTAAAAATAAAGACAACCCTTATTTATACTCATGTTAGTTAATATTTTTGTAATTTTTCATAAGAAATGAAATAAAAAATGATTATGAACATGAATGGCTACAAAAGCACTTGCCAGTGACTATTGGATATAGTTCTTTTCTTTAGAACAAAAACCAATTTGGGGAGATGGAAATTATAAAAGAGTGGCTGAATAAGTTTATATATGTATGGAGAGTAAATGGAGATTAAACTGTATATCACTAGAACTCTCGTGCAGTGGAAATTCCTTGGAATCTATGAGAGTTACCCTAGCAAAGTCTACCCTAGCATAGTAATGGGGTATATGGACCCTGAACTAGCCATTTTTTATAATTAGGTAAGTCTCCTAGCACTGGGACCTTGAACATCAACCCAGCCATACAGCCATCTATCTACAACATTCTGCCCTTCCTACAAGGCATGCTGGAGCAATGAAGAAACAGAACTTGTGGGAGTGGCCAACCCATGCCTGAAACTGCCTGGAGGGCTAGGAATTAGAGGCTGGATAGCCCAGAGTCACAGGGCAGAAATGATCCTACTGATAGTCTGCTGTACTTATAGGGCAGTGCCTAGCTAAATTGTCATCAGTGGGGTGTCACAGTACAACCAATGGGAACAGATACAGAGACCCACAGCCAAACAGTATGTGGAAGCAGGACAACACTGTAGAATAGGGGGAGGAAGGATTATAGGAGTCCAAAAGTATCACAAAAAAATACTGGTGATTTTAATTTTGTAAAAAGTGGTGATGGCTAACATGTACATCCAAATCACATAATGGTAACTCATGAAAATATATTACAGGACACACAAGGAAAAGACAATATGAAAATAATACAAGTTTTCTTTCTTCCTATACATTGCAGTAGCAAAGGCATTAGAGGAATGTTATATATTTGAAATTTTATTACTGTAAAAAATTATTTGTATTGTTTGATGTATAAAATTAAATATAGTCTATTTTAAATATCTAAATCTATTGTCTATTTCTCTTCCCATGGTTTTCATCTGTTATATTTTTCTATTTCTGAATATTATAGTTGCTTTTAAAGCTTTTCCTATTACACATAATAATGACAAAATATTTGAGCCCTTCATTCATTCATCATGGTTTGTTTAGAGCTCAACTAAACATCCATTTGAAATCAGACTTCTCTCAGTGTACAGTTACTAAGACGTATGTTTCCCTTGCCATTGTTCCCTGATATGAAGGTCATCCACTCATCCCTTCTGGACTGCAGCATGTCACAGGGTTAGACACAGCTGGTCACTTACCTTTGATAGAGTTGTCTGAAATAGGATTGGAACAAACTGATTTTTAGAGTTTATAAATATGGTGACTTGGGAAGGAGCATAGCAGAGTGTAAGGGACAGTACCTCTGGGAGCAAATAAATAACCATGTTTATGCCACTGCTTGTGTTAAGACCCTCTTACTCTGAGATCCGCTGGTATGAAGGGATCTGTGCGTGCTTTATAGGATGACTCATCATTAATGTTTGGCATCGAGGCTTAGAACACACCTAATCTCCTTTACTTTCCATCAAATTCCTTCTCCAAAGCTGTCTTGCTTTTCTTTCTGTTATTTGATTTTGATCACATTTATCATTATGTTTATCTTGATCTGTAAAATATGCTCATTGTTAAAGCCAATGGTGATGTGAACAAGGATTCTATTAATTCACTATTTTCCACACAAGTTTTATATGCAAAGGTAGAAAAGAATTGCCCTTTAACTATACATATTTTAAACTATTCTTTGGTCATAAATGTTTAGAAAGGGCAAGATTAGATCTTACAAGAAGTTTTGAGGTTGGGCTCTTCTAGATCTCAAGGAAATTAGGAGCTATGAGCAAGAGAAAGGTAGACTGGGAGGGTGCATGGTGAGGAGTTTGGTGAGGTGCATGCATGCTTGACCATTGTGTTTTTATTTGCAGCTTCAATCATTTTTCTCTTGTCTTTTAATCACTTTGCATCACCCCTTTGCCTGACTTCTACTTCTCCAAGTCTCCAGTAATGCCTTCTAGCACTTAAAAGCTTTGACCTGACAATGCTATGAGTAAAGAAAATAGATACTCTGTTTATGAATATAGCAGGGTAGTTGCACATTTGAATTCACAGTGTTTATGACAGCATGCACAAGATTTATACAAGATCAAACCTAAAATAGTACCATGGAGGGGAGAGGCACTGTGAGGTCTTTGCTCCATTTCCAGGAATGGAGGATAGATTTGGGAAGATGGGAGGTTAGAAGGATTGGGAGGTGGCCCATTCAGATAAGACACATTTTTTTATTTACTCCACATAAAAGCCAACAGTTAAAACAATGCTGGTAACTATTCAGGCAGATGCCCACACATATGGGCCACACATAGGCACAGGGAGATCAAGGCACAGGCCACGTGGTGATGGGCACACAGACTTAAAATAACTCACATACAGGCTGGCTGGTAAAGGTGAAGCTAAGGATAAAGATCAGATCTCTGACCTTAAGGTCGTATTTATACAGAATCATCCAAAAAAATGACCCTCGGGTTATGTAACAGGTGGCATCACTACTTGCTTTGTGCTGACTCATATTGGGAATCTATGTCAATGCCATGCTGTCTGACCTTTATAATTTACTGATTTCAACAGCTGAGGAGCTACTGGCAATCTATAGTTGCTGGGAGAGAGAGTAGTTCCTGGTAGGTTACCCATAATCCAGGTGATGGCCCCACATACAAGAATATACAGACAGCACACAAGCTGGACTGAGTAGATTATTAACAACAGAACTTGAGAGAACATGGGATTGGTTTGGCTGGGAGCTAGTAGGGATCTAGGAGAAGCTAAGAGAGGAGTTGAGATGACCACGGTAAGAAATACATTGTATGGCATTCTCAAAGAATTAGTAAAAAAATTTTTTTTGAAAATAAATGAAGGAAATAGTATTTTAAAGTGTGATTTGGATATAAATCTGGATTGTTTTTTTAATAAAGTACACACCTATAGGTTTTATCTCTATACAAATCTCGTGTAAGAAAAGATTATTCACTGACAAAAATGTTTCCCTATGCTTGCTGTGCGCTCTCTCTCCCTCCCTCCCTCCCTCCCTCCCTCCCTTCCTCCCTCTGTGTGTGTGTGTGTGTGTGTGTGTGTGTGTATTTTTATGACATTTTCTATTTTGTCATGACAGAATGTGGGAATATGGCCTATGTTGGTCTCGAACTTAAACACTTCCTGTTTGAATCTCCTCAGTGCTAAGACTACAGGCATTTATGACCATGGACAACTTGAGAATTAAGTTTTTAAACAAATATTCATCTTATACAAACAAAACTAGATATTCTTTAGTTCCTCAATTCATTTTAAATTTTTCATTTTTTTATGTATCAGTGTGGCTTATATAGGATTTTTTTATTGATTTGTGTAATGTTTTAATGCAACCCCCAAACTGACCATTTTCTGATAGAATTATGGTGATATACATTAGTTAACAGAGGTGAGTTTAAACACCTTGACTGAGAAGCATATATTGCATAGTATGTGTTTATCAGCCACAAAATCATATTTGCATTATGAAAACAATGTTTATTTGATTCATCCTAAGCAACAGGTAAATGTGCTTAGCCCCTTCCTTAACATTCAACTTGCTGCTCTAAAAGTGAGTATACCCATTTTTGTGCTGTCTTGATGAAACTAATTTTACAACCAAATGGATTATATTTCCCTTTTAGGTGTCTTGTTTATCACAATTACTTAACATTTGTGTCCAGGGCTGTAAGCTAATTTCATTTTATCTCTTGATTTGATTCAGCATGCTTTCTACAGTTTTCACTAAATTCTTGATTTTTTTCAGATTTTTAAATATGACTTTAGGCCTCATTTTGGCACTGCTTAATTTATTTCAGAAATGTTTTCTACCTTGCCAAAAATATATTTCTCAAAGTTAAAAATTTTAATTTCCAGAAATATTTCATTAGGTGAATCCTATTCTTCATCAACAGTAGAACAAAGGACCAAAGGTAGGTGAGCTGGAGTGGTAATGTCTCTGTTTAAGTCCCTTAGAGGTAAGAGAGTCAATACAAACCTCAACTGGGAGCCTTAGTAAACCAGGTAAATTATCATACAATCATGAAGGTTTGGGTCTCAGAGTTCTCCTTTCCTTTAAGACTTATATCTTAGGTTATCAGAAAAGGCATTGTTTTAAAACTAGTCCTCTCTCTCTCTTTTATTCTTCCTCTGCAGGGAACAGTGTGTTGTCACAGAGTTTGTCACAACACTTTGTGCTGCTTTGGACACAGATCTCCCGAGCAGCAAGCTATCTGATGGATTGAGGGCTCATTCTGACAACATTGATGTTTGCAAAGAACTAAGAACATTGATTCTTACATGGTTATCTGTACATGGTCCTGTGTTGACCTAAATTTTATTTCCTGGCCACCTTGTTCACTTGAGTTAAATATGATTCACGTCAGGTGTGATCTGTAATTTTCATTGGGTCTCACCAATGTTTCAAGTGTCAGTTTATGAATAATCTGTATCTGTCCTAGATTTGATACATAGGTCACTGTAAAATTTTTACCCTAGGATCTGAAAAAAATTATCAACTTTCAAGGTATAAAGGACATATTGGAGGTTAGGAAGAGCTCAGTCTGAAAGGAAAGAGGGGAAACAATATCCACAGAGCTTTAAAATTGTTAAATGTATGTGCTTATATGTGGAAAAAAGAAAATTAATATTTTAACTATTGAATTTCATTTTTTATTTTTGTTATGATACAATTTAAAATTCAAATGCACATACTATAAAGTTCCACCATGTCCCATGAAGAACTTCTGTGTATTGGTTTACTGACATAGGGTTCACGATGGTGTTTTCTCTTCACGTTGTGTAGCGGCTGTTAATCAGATGTCAATGATATCTGGAGTCAGATTTTCTGAGCCTGGGTGGAAGCTCTGCCGATTCCTTGAGGGATATCTGCCGCTTTCTACCTTTGCTTCATTTAACCCATTTATAATAATCAAACCTCCTGTCTCTTTCAGAGATCTTAAATTGTTTTGGACGGGGTAGCAGCTTTGAGACTGGCCTGGCCTGACAGTAAGGTGAATGAGCCTGAGGAAGCATGGGCAGAAATCCTCAGGATCCTGCAGAAAGGACACTGAGTAGCGAGGAATGGGTTACTTCCATTTTCACTTTTGTCTGACATCCTACAGCTGAGGTTGTTTATGCCTGAAAACTACATCGAAATCCTACACTATAAACTGAAAGATAATATTTTCAAATCTAAACAAGTCTTTTACCCTGCCATTCTATAGTTCAAGGGAATCTGCTGTATACTTTTGTTTAAGAGTCTACAGATCCTTCCTTCAAAACAACCTTCAAGAGGATAATCAATGGCTCTAATAACCCCCTGCTCTATAAAATGTAAGATACTTCAGAATGATTGCATTAGCTTAGCAAAGAAGAGATTAAAGGGGAGAATTCTTACTTTTTATTACTAACTCAAGGAAAGATTGTATACACTGGTTCAAAATACTCCATTTATTTTCACCATGCTGGATTTATTATCTAAAACTTTTCAAATATTTAAGAAGAGTATTTGGAATTGGATATCAAGCACTTATACCAGCAATTTTAATATTAATATTTATCTTTGTTGAAAGCTGTATTTGTATATAGCAAACTTTATAGAGATTAAAATGACTTATCACGTCTTTGGGACCTACAACATGTTACCAAGCCAAGAGAACATTAAGCAGGCCTGTGAATGCCAAAGGGAACTGTGGCTTAATGAAAATGCTTCTGTTATCTCTAGCATTGGGCTCCTGCAATTTAAAGGACTGAAGTTAATGTTGATATAAATGAAAGACCTGACATACACATCAATACAACAGTACAGACATTTCCAGGATGGACCCACAAAAACATCACCAATTGATTGTTGACAAAACTACAAAGTCTACTGAAAAGAGAAAGAATTCTTTTTCAAAAAATTTTGTTGAATCAATTGTTTATTCATATGCAGAAACAGCAAGGAAAAGTCACTCACCATATTCTTCCATTATATGTCAAAATGGATTCTAATCTAAATATAAAAAATTAATAGTTTTAGAAGAAAATGTTAAGAGAAAAATCTTCTCTGGCCTGGGTTTAGCAGAGTTTTTGCATTATGAGACTAGATATACAAAATAACAGAAATCCTATTTGAACTTCATTAAACTTAAAACTTCTCATAGGCTACACAGAGGTAGGCTGTAAATATAATATCAACAGTTGGGAGGCTGAATCAGGGGATTGTGAGTTTAAGACTAGGTTGAGCTGAATAATGAGCTTCTATATTCACAGCAAACAAAACAACAGCAACAACAGAAAAGAAATAACATAAAAACAAACTATAAAGAAGAATACATTTGTAGTCTTATACACCCACAAAAAACTTACAAACAGAATACTACATAAAGAACTCATAACATTCAACAATAAAAAAAATGTGGGTAGATTATTTTACAGAGTCACACCAAAGGAGACATATAGTTACGGTTACCCATATGAACATAGGCTTGTATGTGGTTATCTACTCAGGAATGCACAACTTTCCAGTGCCACCATCCTGTAAAATATTGACTCTTCTTTACCCAGTAGTCACCAGCTGCCAGTGGCTCGTTAGCCAGAGTTTAAGCATCAGGAACCCCTCTCCACTTGATTGTGAAATGAACTCACATGACCCTTTTTAGGTCTGCAGTGTTCCCTGAGCTTTAATGGGAATATTAATATAGGAATTATCTCTGTAGATAAACATTAAAAAATAAGAATAAATAAATTATAAAATAAAGACATGAAGTTGGGGTAAAATATAAGGAGAGGGAGTTCTGGATACACTGGAGGAGTAGAGGTGATATATATATATGAGCAGAAAACATTTCTCAGGGTTTAGAGGAAAGGCTATATGATTAAGCATACTGGCGGTTCCTCCAGAGGACTGAAGTATAGTGGCCAACACCTTTTTGGCAGTTCGCCATTGTCTGTACCTCCAGTCTCAGAGGATCCAGTGTTCTCTTCTGGTCTTGAGTATCCCAGGCATACATGTGGTTTACATAAACACATGAGGAAAAAACTCATACATATAAAATAATTAATTAATTTATTAATTAACTTTAAATATATGCATCAAAATTTCAAAGAATAACTGATAATAAAGGAGATACAGGTGGAAAACATGCAGATAGAATGCTATTTGGCCTTATACTAACAAGTTAATTAATGTAAGAAATATCTAAAGATATTTGCCTGTAGTATCCCTAGAAGAAAAGTTACACAGGAAAAGCCTTGCATAAATGCTTGCAGCTACTTTATTTTTAGTTTGAATGCACATACCATTTACATAGTAAAAATATATGGTGTCATCAGCATGCCAAATCCATGCAATGGGATACCTTTCTACAATATAAAGAAACAAACATTTGATATAAAACTTATGAATGAATCTTAGAGACATGTGCAAGACAAATGAGAGTGGTAACAATACTGACTTAGAGGTTTCATTTTTATGGTTTCTCTTAAGAACATCCATAGAGGTTTGAGGTTTTGTGTTCACTTATAAAAGTTCAGCAGAAAGGAATGAGCAGGGTAATTAAAATACTTTGTTTCTGGACCATGGCAGTGGTTACGTCAATATGTGTAGATGTTGGAATGATTAAAACAGTATACTAATGTCTTAAGATAATTTATTATATGCCTATCTTAAGATAATTTTATTATATGCCATCTTAATATTATTCTATTCATTTATGTAGTTTATTTATTATTTATTATATTTTGAGACAGGATATCCTTATCGATCCCTGGCTGTCCTGGAACTAGTTATGTACATGAGAATGACTTGGAATTCACAGAGATCTGTCTGCTTCAGTCTCCAGAGGCCTTGCATTAAAGATGTAAGCTACCACACTCACCTATAATTCTTTTAAATGAAAAAGAATATAAATTTTGACTTGAGTTTTTAGAACTGACCATTTGGTAATGGATAATTAGTTGTTATTCGTTTCCTTAGGGACTACTATTATCCCTGCTTTCTGCATTCCTTAGTTGTCTGTAGTTATTTGTGTATGGTGGAGGTTATCCACTGTCTATTTTAGCATATCGATTATAGTTGTCCTTATTCAATAGCTTTTGTTTAGGCAGTCATGTTGGCAAGACTTTATAGATATAGCTTCTGATATTCCTAGAAGACAATCTCATAGCAAATTTTCTGATCCTCTAGCTCCTACAGCCTTGGCATTCTGTAGGGTGCAGGGCTTGGGGAAATAAGGGGCAAAGGAACCCGTGTCCCACCAGAACTCACAGGCACTGAACTGGCAGAAGCAGGAGACCTTTGTGCGACTCCACAGGCTGCTGCAGAATGGGCATTGGGCTGCTGGTCCTCAGGGAGGCCAGGGACGACAGGATCTAGCTCTTGGGCATTGCATGACACCACGGGATACCATGAAAGAGCTGAGAATGGGTGGGGGTGGGGGCTCTGGGCTGACAGTGGCCCCAGACCGAAGGGAAGAAGGATTGGGGGAAGAAGGCATGTTGGGCAGTCCCCAAGCTGGTCAGTGCTTGCTCTGGTCTTGCGGCTGCTGGCAGCTGGGCTTAGTGGGGATCATGGCTGGAATGCAGAGAGATTAAAAGATTAATCTCTCCTGGCAGGAGAGATGAAGCTGTACTTTAGGGGAAGGCCTAATCCATTGCTCCAGCATGGTGAGTCCAGATGAGAAGAGGCAGTCCATTGGTTTTAGCTTTAATTGGAGAAAAGAAGAGAGAGAGAGAAAGTAGAGAAGTAGGTACAGGCCATGACCATGTGGAACGATGGGGAAGGAAATGGGGAGAGAGGAGGAGCAAGGGGACAAGAAACAGAACAAGACAGTGAGAGAGTAAGAGAGAGGGGAGGGGCAAACAGTCCCTTTTATAGGGGCCTGCCTACCTGGCTGTTGCCAGGTAACCATGGGCCAGGTCATACCTGGCTCTTGCCAGGTGACTGTGGAGATGGAGTCTAGCCAGAATACTAGGGACTTGGGGCATGGCCCTAAGTGACTGATGGCCACAGAATTCTGGATTTGAGAGCCTCATGTCAAGAGCCTAAGTGTCTGGGAGCTAGGCAAACAGACCTTCTGTCCCTTGGAGATTTCTCTACTGGGTCTCCAGAGTTTAAACCTAGCTCATTTAGAACACAGACTTCTTTATTCTAAAACCTGAGACTTATTTAGGAATATATATATGTGTGTGTGTGTGTGTGTGTAAATGTGTAAATGTATATATATATATATATATATATATATATATGTGTGTGTGTGTGTGTGTGTGTGTGTGTATATATGTATATACACATACACACATATATAACAACAATTAATGAAAAAAGAGAGCATAAATTTTAATAGTAGGTAAATCTGGAAACAAATTTTAAAGGTGGTTTTCTAAAGTGGTTGAAGAAAGGACTTGTGGATTTTAGGCTACAAAACACACCTATTTCCTGCATTAAGGCAAGTGGCACTTTATATACCTCCACAATCTATGACCCACCCTGTGTGTATGTGTGTGTGTTTGTTTGTGTGTGTGTGTGTGTGTGTGTGTGTGTATGTATGTGTATACATGTGTGTGTGCATATGTATTCCTTGTAGTCAGGACCTGTCCAGACTTAAAACTTCAGGAATCATGGAAATATGGTTGCTTTACTGTAGCTACTGCTTCAAGAGGCCCAAGGATCTTAACTATAATAGTATGAATTGAAAACCACTTATCTCTGGAGCCAGATGCAGGAGTGATGGACAATTCAAATTCTGAAAGTCACTTGTTCTCAAGAGAATCTTGGGAATGCTTGACAATCTGTCATTTCAGAGTCTGGTTCCAGGTCTTTATTAAATATGCCTTCCATCAAAAATATCTTCAAATATCAGAAGTGCCTAATAATACATTCATAATGACCATCTACATTAACTGTCTTTCTCTAGAGGAAAAGAATGGAAAGAGTTAATATGTATTAAAAGGGTATTTATTAGATTGATTTACATGGTAAGGTCTGGGTAGTCTAGTCCCAAATAGATACTCCTTAATACATATGAGCAACACTAAAGGGACTCAGCAACATATGTGTGTGTGTGTGTATTTATGTGTGTGTGTGTGTGTCCATGCGTGTCTGTGTGGTGCATGTGTCTGTGTTTATATGTGTGCAAACACATGTGTATGCCTATTCAAAACAATAATCATTAAAATAAAAGAATGTGGTCATGAATTTATAGGGAGTATAGTGGACATAAGGGTTAGAGGGTAGAAATTATGAAAACATAGTACTTATTCATGAAATTCTCAAAAGCAATTCAAATTACAAGGGAAGAATGAATGAATGAATGAATCAAGTTGAGGTAATTGTCAAAAAAGAATTCTTAATGGTTTTTTAGCTGAGAGTTATTATAAGATGCATATAAACTAATGAGTATAATTCAGTAAAGTATAAATGCTGATGATTGCAGAACAAACATGACTTTATGTAGTTAAAAAAAGATGAGTTCTACCATTCCTTAGTTGATATTGGTATTAAACAGGATAGAATGAACACACACACTGTGAGGGCAAAAGCAGGAGTGTTGTAAATAACAAATTTTCGTCAGAGCACGAGGACTGTATTATCCACTTTAACTGTCAACTCACTGTCACCCACAATCACCCAGGTAGAGAGTCTTATTACTAGGTTGTCCATACTGGGTTGACTACAATATTCTCTTAACAAAGTTAATGTGAGAAGATGCAGTTAGGTGCGGAAGGCAGTAGTCAGAGAGCTCTGTGTAGGGGGTGGAGCGAGTGAGCTGAGCACCCGCAAGCAAATGCATCCCGCATCCATTTCCCTGTGCTCTTGACTGCAGAATTGATCAGGCCATGGTTTTGAAGTTCTTGCCTTGGTTTTCCTAAAAGGATGGGGCCATAACCTGTAAAGGTAAAGTCAAATACAGCTTTTCCTCCCCTAGTTTTTTTTTTTTTTGTCAGACTATTTCATCACAGAACCAAAAGTAAATCTTGGACAGGGACTTAACCTCGAGCAGTTTTTAGTTTGTCCACAAAACAGAATTCTGTACCATCAAGTGAGAACAAATGAAGGATAGAAGTGTTGGGAATTTGAAGTGGCAGATGTCTAAGAGTTATGCAGAGAAAGAGTACAGGGAATGAACTTTACTAGAATTTTGGAGTAGCCATAAGAACCTGTGTGAATTAGATTTTAAACATTAGGAAATGACTAATTAGCACACCACTAATGTATTTTTCGAAATTCATTAGTTTCACTATACACAATAAAAGTAGGGAGTTAGAGTTCCGACAGAACAGTAAGGAGACAATGACATTGATGGTACATAACTGAGAATTATTAAAATCATAATTATTTTTTGGCTACTGTTGGTTGATGCTCATTGTCAACCTGCCTGCATTTAGAATCACCCCAGAGGTGTCTGGGGGTCTCATTGAGGATGATTACAGAGAGACTGAACTAAGGGAGAGCATAGCTTCAGTGTGGTTGGTACAATCTTGTGGGTTGGATCAAAGAATGAATAAAATGGGGATAGGAAGAAGCCATATAAGCACCAGAATTTGTTTCACTCTGTTTCCCAACTTTAGTTGCAATGTGACCAGTAACATCCCTCCCCACTGTGGTGCCTTCCAACAATGATGGGCTTTGCTACTATTTATTCTGCGAGCCAAAGTAAACTGTTTTAAGTTGTTTCTGCCAGGGATTTTTGTTGGTTAGTTTGTTTTTTTGTGTGTGTGCATGTCTGTGTACATGCAGCAATCAGAGAAATAATTAATATAAAATATTTGTACCAATAAGAGAGACTATTCATGTAAATATGTAAAAATACACACACACACACATATATAGGGAGGGAGAGGAAGAGGGAGAAGGAAAGGGAGAGGGAGAAGGAGGGAGAGAGAGGGAGAGGGAGAGAAGGAGGGAGAGAAAGGGAGAGGGAAAGGGAGGGAGAGAAAGGGAGAAGGAAAGGGAGGAAGAGGGAGAGAGAGGGAAGGAGAGGGAGAGGGAGAGGGAAGAAGTGGGAGAGATAGGGAGGGAGAGGGAGAGAAAGGGAGAGGGAGAGAGAGGGAGAGGAGAGAGAGAGAGAGAGAGAGAGAGAGAGAGAGAGAGAGAGAGAGAGAGAGAGAGAGAGAGAGAGAGAGAGAGAGAGCTGTTTGGAGTTGCATTTGGAAGAATTTATACTTATGGACCAGGGAAACCCATAGTTGTTCTGATGTGAATTTAACGAATCAGAAGCCTAGTAGAAATGCAGAGGCTGAAATTCCAGCTCAGGCGGATTGAGACAGGAATAGGAACTCAACAGGCCATCAGAGCTACTGTATTGCTAAATTTCCTGTTGTGTGCGCTATGAAAATACTGGTAAGGCCAAACCAACAAATTGGGAAAAGATCTTCACCAACCCTACATCAGATAGAGGGCTAATATCCAATATATACAAAGAACTCAAGGAGTTAGACCCCAGAAAATTAAATAATCCTTTTAAAAAAATGGGGTACAGAGGTAAACAAAGAATTTTCACCTGAAGAAGTTCAGATGGCAGAGAAGCATCTTAAAAAGGCTCAATTTCATTAGTCATTGGGAAATGCAAATCAAAACAACCCTGAGATTTCACCTTACACCAGTCAGAATGCCTAAGATTAAAAATTCAGGAGACAGCAGGTGTTGGCGAGGATGTGGAGAAAGAGGAACACTCCTACACTGCTGGTGGGGTTGCAAATTGATACAACCACTGTGGAATTCAGCCTGGCGGTTCCTCAGAAAACTGGGCACGTCACTTCCGGAAGATCCTGCTATACCACTCCTGGGCATATACCCAGAGGATTCCCCATCATGTAATAAGAATACATGTTCCAATATGTTCATAGAAGCCCTATTTATAATAGCCAGAAGCTGGAAAGAACCCAGGTATCCCTCAACAGATGAATGGATGCAAAAATGTGGTATATATACACAATGGAGTACTATTCAGCCATTAGTATAAGGGCAGAGAAAAAAAGGAGGGAGGTGATTGGAGAATGGATGGAGAGAAGAAGGTTTATATGGGACATATGGGGAGGGGGGATCTGGGAAAGGGGAAATCATTTGGAATGTAAACAAAGAATATAGAAAATAAAAATATTTAAAAAAGAAACAATGAATTCATGAAATTCTTAGGCAAATGGATGGAGCTGGAGAACATCATACTAAGTGAGGTAACCCATTCTCAAAAGATCAATCATGGTATGCACTCACTAATATGTGGTTATTAACCTAGAAAACTGGAATACCCAAAACATAATCCACACATCAAATGAGGTACAAGAAGAACAGAGGAGTGGCCCCTTATTCTGGAAAGACTCAGTGTAGCAGTATAAGGCAAAACCAGAACATGGAAGTGGGAAGGGTGGGTGGGAGAACAGGGGGAGAAAGGGGGCTTATGGGACTTTTGGGGAGTGGGGGGCCAGAAAAGGGGAAATCATTTGATATGTAAATAAAAAATATATTGAATAAAAAAAGAAAAAAATTAACAGACTAAATTATTGAGTCATATAGATCATAGTATTTGAGATTGTCAGATTAATGATATGAAAGAGAAACTTGGAGCCCCTCACTAGAACAATAGGGAAGGTGACCTGAAGGCAAGATACTCTCCAGAAAGACTCCAGATTGTAAAAGTATACTTTGTTAGAAAGAAAAAAGAATGAACCTAGAAATGAAATTTCATACTTAAAAACAAGCATCTTGGGATTTTTTCCATGTTTAGCTGCTAAAGCACCAGGAGCCTACTAGTATAAGTTGGGCAGACCACATCTTAGGTTCATAGTAATACTCAGGGACCTTATCTACATGTTCCTTGTTTTCCTGGCATGAAAAGCAAACCATTGACAGTGGGAAACATGTGGCTTCTCTGCAAAGAAGCTCTAAGAAGTCACTAGACAAGCTGTGAAGATTCAGTCTAAGTTTCATTGGAGAACCCAGGATATTGGAGATGCCAAGACAGTAAGAGCATCTGCCAAGAACAGCTACAAGCATGCACTGAAACCCACTGAGTAGAGCGCCTACAGATCCTGTATATGGCAGAACTGGTATGGTAGCTCTATCAAAGCTGATGCTACTAAGACCATAAATGCAGATGGAGGAGCCAGCATGTAGTGGTTCCTTGGTAGTCATAAATAATCCTTTGGAGTGAGAATATTAATTTTATTCTGAGATACACACACACACACACACACACACACACTTGTGTATGTGCATACATGTATGTGTGTCTTAGTACATTTATTGTAACATATGCATATAGGAGTCCTTAGAGTTCTGAAAAGGACATTGAATCCATTGGTATTGTGAGCCACCATGTGGTTACTTGAAGCTAAACCTAGACCTCCTGCAAGAACAGCATGTGTGGTAAACCATTGAGACATCTCTCAACCCTGTGCTGCTGTGCATTTAAAGTATATCAGTTATTTTCTTGATGGACTCACAGATAAGAGAGCATCTTGAATGCCATAAGAGACTTTCATTTTTTAAACTGTGTCAAACAAAAATACCATGGGGACTTTTGAAGGTGATATATATATATATATATATATATATATATATATATATATACACATACACCATATACATATAAATATACATACACATACATCATACACATATACATACACATACATCATATACATATACATACACATACACATACACATATACATACACATACACATACATATACATATATCATGGAGGTTCCTTGGGAGAACCAGAGGAATATGCTATGATATTGTGATATTGTCTAGAACTTAACTTGTAACAGTTAATATTTAATGTCTATTTGTTTGAATTTGGAATCACTTAGAAGATGCATCACTAAGTTTATCTTTGAATATGTTTTCAGAAAAGTTTGAATAAGTAAGGAAATCCTTCCCTCGTCTCATTGACTCTTATCCTAGACTGAATAAAAAGTAAAACTAATGAGGAGACTGGAAACTGAAGCTCATCTTTTGGTATTTCAAAATTCAGGGATACTATGACCAGATAGCTGTCTCATGTGCCTACCACTGTGCCTTCCTGCTATAATAGAACATACCCTTCCTTACACAGTTAGCTTAAATTAATCCTTTTCCTTTTACATGCTTAAGAAAAATCTAAGTAATGCAATAACAAATGGTAGGCACTCAGCTTAATCTTTAGGACAGACTCTCTAATACAAAGGCATGAATTATGCTATGCATGAATGAAAGCAAAACGCACTTGCATTTGTAGTTGATAGCTGCTGGTATAAGCAGCCATTGATTCTGGTGATTCTTGCCTCTCAGGAACATCTAGTTATACATGGTGGTATTAGTAATTTCAAAAACAAAACAAATCAAAAGACTATGGTGTTGATCAGAGAGAAGCGCTTAGCCCCCTCCCAACAGAGTACTGCTGCTCTGGATCAAACCCCCTTTACCACTTTACAAGAATCCTTCTATGTCTGCTCTGCAACACCATATTAGCCTTTGCCTTGGGTCATAACTTAATTACATCTGTTTTAGTTCTGTTTGGAACAACCATTATCTGACTTGCAATTTCCTCTGTACCCATTACTGAAAAGGTCAAGAGTTTGACTATAGTCAAAACTCACCCCTAATAAGTGACAGGCCTTCTTTTTTCACTTGCTTCTTTCTCCAAGTTGTAGGCTGCAGAACCACTTCAACCCCTATTTATGCAGTATGGATTACACTTGGTGTTAGACTACTGGAGATGTTTTGGAACTAAACCTGAAAGGCAAATTTGGTGTAATTAAATAATGTCTTTTAGGGTCAGTGTTTATGTTTTTACAAAATGCAGATCATTCAAGGAAATACAAATTAAGAAGATATCTTTTTATCAAAACAGTACGTGGAAGTTTAGTTTTAGATTGGTAAAGTGCTCTGCTCTTTAGAATGGAAGTTGACCCGTAGAACATTTCTCTGGTGAATATGTGATGTGTTACTTAAAGTGCTTTTTATGTAATTATAGGAAAGGGAAAATTTTCTTTGCCTTTCTTACTTTATTGGGATCTAATATGTTGTTGGTTGTACCTAATATGTATGCTAGTCCCTAAATTTCCTCATTAGCTCACCAAAATGATTTGTATATCATTTTGACATACAAATAATAATAAATGTCCTCCTCTCCAATATTGTTTCTGCCATGCAACTGAATCTCTTACAAGCAACTAAAACACAATAGATTTCAATATAGGTCATTTGTTTTTGCACCAGATAGCAATGTGGTTATTTCTGATACTTACTAGGAAGTGTAAGATAATATCTAGAACTTAATGGACTCCATAACCCATTGGCTAATGATTCAGTCTCAGTGAAGCCAGACATACATGCACTGAAATCTTGTTCTTTATAAAGGCTGCTATAGAACATGGTAGTTCCATTCTTCAGCACTTGGAGCTTATCACAGTTAAAACTGGGGGAATGAAGGTGCCTAGCACAGATGATTATTTTTGAGACTGAATAATAGTAATACATTATTGAACAGTTACTAAGACTTCTATTATCCAGTATTAGGCAGATACCATAATGAAGTGGATCTATTAAATCTTTTAATTTGGGGCAAAGATACATAATACCAGCAAAGCCTTGTTTATGCTACAGAATGCTCAGTATCCGTTTTAAGATGTGAGGACTTGTTTCTTGATTTATATTTCTAGATTAATCATGTCACTTGTCATCATATTTTATATGCACATATTTACCTATTTCATGCTTCAGTCTAATAAAATATAAAACACATAAAAGACATCAGTTTACCCCACTTTGTATCTTCCTGGAATCTCAGCAAAGGTAACATTATGAGTCAAACAGATAATGCATGTATTCTTAAGTCCCAGCAAGGTAAAACAAAGATTTCAGTAGCCTAAAAATTAAGGAAGCTACTGTCAATACATGGGAGTATAATGTAGGCAGCTGGGCAGCAGTCGAGTTAAAACCAAAGCTTTGTTTCTGTAGATCAGGCGCTCAAGCAAATCTTATAAACTGATCAGGAGCTCAGTTGCAACAGAGCTTGTCTGGAATTGAGTTTCTACCAACAGTATACTGTGGAAGTATTTGCTTTCACTGTCCCTTATGAATGGGACAAAATTCATTTTTTTTTTGTACATTGGGATTCATGTGAGCTTGCTCCTAAAATCTGCAAAAGAAATATAATTTCTAGAGAAATGAGTTAAAATTTCTTGTAGTCATATAATTATAACTATATAATTCTAAATTACTGGTGATGTACATTTGCTTTTAAAAGTTACAAGACCTGGCTATTATCAGGGAGATAGCAAATTATATGCAGTCAGAAATACAGAGTCAGAGATCAGCAGGTCATCTCAGCTTCTGTCTGTCACACATTCTGAAGAACAAAAATCTGCTATAAAAGTGCTGAAGGAAATGGAATAGAATAAATAAGAAAATAAAATCAAGTTAAAAAAGGAAAGAAATGAAATAGAAAGTTGCAACTCCAACATAATAGTCATTATGTTATAATGTAGTTGTTAGTTTGAATGAATGTGTAATAGAATCAAATCAAATCATGTGAAACAACAACATAATTAAAAAGCTGGTAGGCTCCACAAACATACTAGGAGTATATGAGTGTGTATATTATATGCATATGTACATTTTTATTCTTATTTGTGTGCATGTGTGTGAAGAGGGCACACATGCATATGTGTGTGTAAGTGTATAGATGCCATAGGTTTGTGTCAAGTGTCTTTCTTTATTGTTCTGTGTGGTGATCTGGATTGGAAGTGCCTCCCACTTATTTGAACACTTTGTCACCAGTTGGTTGTAGTGTTTGGGGGATGATAAGGAAACATGAACAGCCCTACTAAAGGAATCATGTTACCAGAGAGTGGGATATAAGACTTTGTAGCCTTGTCCCACTCCCACTTCACTCTCTCTGTCTTGTGTTTTCAGATGGAGATATAATCAGGTGGATTTCTGCTCCTGCTGCCATGCCTCTCCCACATTATCCTGCAACTTTAAGAGCAAATGGATTCTTCCTTCTTTAAATTGATTTGATCATGGTGTTTTCTCAAAGCAGCAGAAACTGATCAATATGATCTGCACCTTATCTTTTGAGACAGGTTCTCTGATTAAATCTGGAGCTGAGTCAGCCTCACTGGTTAGGCAGCAGTCCCCAATAATCTTTCTCTCTCTGCCCTCCCCAACTGCTAATATCACAGGCACATGCTAGCATGTGGCTACTGGGGATCTGTAGTTGGGTCCTTAGCCTTGCCTGGACGGGACTTTACTGATGGAACCATACACGTAGCAGCACTGAAAGAGTTTAAACATCGAATGTAACAATCAAATTCAACAACTGAAAGAGAAATTAAACAAAAATCAAAGAAAATTTGAAGATATACCATCAACACTGCTTAATAAGGTGAGCATTGGTGATCAAGGATTGCTTGAAATATTTGATATTAACATCATGATATTATGTAACCAACAACAAAGATTTCAAATTCATTTCAAATGTACACAAAATATTTACCGGTGTATCTTGAACAGGAAGATATAAAATAATAAGCAATAGTTATTGTCCTGACTTAAAGTCCTAACAACAAAACACTCTGATTAAAAAACCTTTTCCTTGATGTGGTTAGAGTGCCTAGTGAAACAACATAAGTAAAAGAAGATTCCTTTTAAATCACAGCTTTAAAGGATTTTAGTCCATCAGGATGGGGAAAGCACTGGGGATTAGCTCTGGGTTGCAGAGAACAAATTGTAGCAGGAGAGAGGGTGGGGCTGTAACTAGAAGCTAGGCTGTAATTTTGAAGACATGATCCTAGTGACCTAGTTCTGCCAACAAGGTCACACAGCCTAAACATTCGAAAACCTCTCCAAAGTGTGAAATCAACTGGAGAACAAGCATCCACACGTGAAACTCTATGGACTTATACCTTAAATTGAAAACAAGTAGACATAGAAGTGATAAGGATTTAGGGTATTGAGTGGGTCCCACAGGTGTCCTGCCAGGAAGCTAAACACACGAAGAGCTAAGAAACAGATTGGCTTTGTCAACCTGGATCAGACTTGGGGAATTTAATAACATGTATACTTTATTCCCAATGTATTTAAGCCCAGCATAATTTGGGTGAAAAAAATAATGTCCTGTAGTTATATAATCCCCATTGCACAAGGAAGCATGATTACATTGAAACTCAATGCAGGGTTCAAGTCCTTTCTTCCAAGAAGATAAATTCTAAAGATAGGCTACCTCTACTGGCTTAAGGGCCTTGGGGTCTGGCCTGGCCTCAGAGAGCATAGAGGTTATTTGGACTATTAACAAAATTTGGTCCTGATTCTGGGAGACTTGGGGAGCCTCTGGCACTAAGAGTCATTTAGATTACTACCCACCTCTGGGTCTGGTTGTTGGAGATTGAAATGGCCTGGCTCAGCTAATAATATAGATCACCTAGTTATTAATCACTTCCATTCTCAGCTTTCTGGATGGAAGACCAGGATTTTTATCTTTCCCACTGGAAAGACAATACTGTGTGCTTAATCTTCCTTATTTCTCTGGTGATCTGTGGGTGCAGATCAGGCTATGCTCCAAACAGAGTATGTTAACTGTTAACTGAATCTTATATTTACTATAAAATATCAAAAATCACAAAACATCAGTACTGAAGAACAGATAAAAGTATACATATTTCAATACAACACATCAAAAAACTCAGAAGCTTGTACACATTTAAGAAAGTGCTTTGCAGATAAATGCTGAGGCAAGTAAATTATGATGCAAACATTTTAACAGTAATTTTAGTGTTTAATATCACAACTACACAAATATGCATACTAGTATTTATGTATGGACATTCATATATGTGTATGCATATAGACACATAATATGTACATATATGTGTGTATAGACATGTTGACAAAAACATGCATTCCTTAAATATTTCAAATAACTGGGGCTTCCTTTGTAAAGTCACATAGTAGGGATTTAAAGTCATTATTCTCACATGGTCTAAAAAAGCTTCTTAAATACTTAATAGGTAAATACTAAATAGTATAGTATTAGTAGTATATACCACATGAGTACAACATCCCACACAAACATTAAGGAAATCTTCTCTAGGAGAATAAAGACACAGTGAAGCAAGTGTTGACTTCTGTCAGGGCAGGGGGGTGCAGAGGCATGAGACCATACAGGGATGTGGCATTCTTGGGGTCAGTCCAGATAGGAGCTTTTACTCTTAGAAAATATGTTTTTCTCCATGGTTATCTGAGATTTTGTTACTTTATTTATCAGCAGGTGGTTTAGTTCAGGACCTTGAAATAACTTTGGAGCGAGCATGATAACATATTATAAAGAAGAAGAAGAAGAAGGAGAAAGAGGAGGAGGAGGAGTAGAAGGATGAGGAGGAGAAGGAGAGAAGAGAGGAGGAAGAGAAAGTGAGGGAGAAGGAGAAGGGAGAGAAGAGAGGGGAGACAAGAGAGGAGAATATAGAGTAGAGAGAGCAGAGAGAAGAGAGGAGAGGGGAGAGGAGAGGGAGCAGAAAGGAGAGGAGAGAGAGGAGAGGGGACTGGGGGCAGGGGAAAGAGGAGAAGGGAAAGGGGAGAGGGGAGAGTGAAAAGAAAATTTTCTCAGATTCTATCTTTTATGCCCAGCACAGGAAACAGCTATCTTCAGAATTTTTGTGCGAATTCAGTTTTTAAAAATAAACCTTTATCTTATTCATGAATGAGGAGGCCATTAATATGCCCATGGAACCAGACTTAATGTGCTTAGGAAATGTGTTTTTATGACTGCTACCATGCAAAGAGAAAATTAAAAACCTAGACAAACACTGTAATTTGTGTAAGTATGTACAGCCATTGTCTTCAAATCCAGCTTTATTTAAAGCTATAACATGCAAAGTCCATACAAAACTATTACCAGTCTGTTTGGAGTTCTGAAGGCTTCTTGTATGTTCATGGGCATTTATTTCTCTAGGTTAGGGAAGTTTTCTTCTACAGTTTTGTTGAAGATATTTACTGGGCCTAAATAATCCCAGCACATAATATTCAAAACACCAAATTCACTAAACAAAGAAAGAATATTAAAAGCAGTAAGGGAAAAGGGGCAAGTAACTTAAAAAGGCAGACATATTAGAATCACACCAGACTTCTCACCAGAGATGATGAAAGCTAGAAGATCTTAGGCAGACCTTATATAGACCCTAAGAGAACACAAATGCCAGCCCAGGCTACTATACCCAGCAAAACTCTCAATCATCATGGATGGAGAAACCAAGATATCCCATGATAAAACCAAATTTGCACAATATCTGTCCACAAATCCAGCCCTACAAAAGATAATTGATGGAAAAAAACAACACAAGGAGGGAAACTACACCCTAGAAAAAGCAAGAAAGTAATCTTCTTCCAACAAATCCAAAAGAAGATACCCACACAAACATAAAAATAACATCAAAAATAACAGGAAACAACAATGACTATTCCCTAATATCTCTTAACAACAATGGACTCAACTCCCCAATAAAAAGACATATGAATGAAATATTTCTCATGTAAATCTTCAATTTTATTAGAAAATGTTTACAATTCCCCTTTTAATTAATTTAGTAATTTCTTTTATGTTTACCATTTTATCTGTATTATTTTTCATAATAATCTTCAATTTTAATTTCTTTCTATATACTTCCTCTATTTTATCAGAAATGTTTGCAATGTGAATCTTTGATTTTATCACAAATGTTTCTAATTCTACCTTCAATTAATTTAGACAGTTTTTATATCAACCATTTTTCTTTATGTAAAATTTTCCATGAAATAGTAAATTTTAACGTGTTTGTCTGTTTCTTAAATTTTACCAGAAATATTTTCCATGTAAATCTCCAATGTTATCTGAAAATGTTTATAATTTCACCTTCAATCAACTTAGAATTATCTTTATGTCTATCATTTTATCTATATAATTTCCATGATAATCTTTAATTTTAACATGCTTTTTCTGTATTTTTCTACAATTTTATCAGAAATATTTTCCATGTAAATCTTCAAGTTCATCAGAAAATGTTTATAATTCCAATTTTAATCAACTTAGGAATACTTTTGTGCCTACCATTATTATATCTATATAAATTTTTCTATGATTATCTTCAATTCTAACATATTTTTCTGCATATTTCTACAATTTTTTTTAAATTTTTTTATTCGATATAATTTATTTACATTTCAAATGATTTCCCCTTTTCTAGCCCCCCCACTCCCTGAAAGTCCCATAAGCCCCCTTTTCTTCCCCTGTCCTCCCTCCCACCCCTTCCCAGTTCCCCGTTCTGGTTTTGCTGAATACTGTTTCACTGAGTCTTTCCAGAACCAGGGACCACTCCTCCTTTCTTCTTGTATCTCATTTGATGTGTGGATTATGTTTTGGGTATTCCAGTTTTCTAGGTTAATAACCACTTATTAGTGAGTGCATACCATGATTCACCTTTTGAGTCTGGGTTACCTCACTTAGTATGATGTTCTCTAGCTCCATCCATTTGCCTAAGAATTTCATGAATTCATTGTTTCTAATGGCTGAATAGTACTCCATTGTGTAGATATACCACATTTTTTTGCATCCACTCTTCTGTTGAGGGATACCTGGGTACTTTCCAGCATCTGGCAATTATAAATAGGGCTGCTATGAACATAGTAGAGCATGTATCCTTATTACATGGTGGGGAATCCTCTGGGTATATGCCCAGGAGTGGTATAGCAGGATCTTCTGGAAGTGAGGTGCCCAGTTTTCGGAGGAACCGCCAGACTGCTTTCCAGAGTGGTTGTACCAATTTGCAACCCCATCAGCAGTGGAGGAGTGTTCCTTTTTCTCCACACCCTCTCCAACACCTGCTGTCTCCGGACATCCTTGTCTCCTTGTACTAAGCTCAAATCCAAATGGACCAAGGACCTCCACATAAAGCCAGACACTCTGAAGCTAATAGAAAAGAAACTGGGGAAGACCCTTGAGGACATCAGTACAGGGAGAAAGTTTCTGAACAGAACACCAATAGCGTATGCTCTAAGAGCAAGAATTGACAAATGGGACCTCATAAGGTTCCAGAGTTTCTGTAAGGCAAAGGACACCATCAAGAGGACAGATCGGCAACCAACTATCCAATATATATAAAGAACTCAAGAAGTTAGACTCCAGAAAACCGAACAACCCTATTAAAAAATGGGGTACAGAGTTAAACAAAGAATTCTCACCTGAAGAACTTCGGATGGCGGAGAAGCATCTTAAAAAATGCTCAACTTCATTAGTCATTAGGGAAATGCAAATCAAAACAACCCTAAGATTTCATCTTACACCAGTCAGAATGGCTAAGATTAAAAATATTTCTACAATTTTATCAGAAATATTCTCCACATAAATCTTCAATTCAATCATAAAATGTTTCTATCCTATATTTCAATTAATTTAGCAATGTTTTATATGTCTTCCACTTTATTCCTTAACTTTCCATGAAAATTGTCAATTTTAACATGTTTATCTGAAATATTTTCCATGTAAATCTTTAATTTTATCATAAAGTAGTTTTACTTCCCTTTTCAATAAATAAAAAATTAAAATAAAAAATAAATTTTTTATTAAAAAAAAAAAAGCAAACTCTACTACTTAGGAGCTCAAGGGAAATTGGGTCAAATCATTTTATGCACGGGGATGGTCCAGAAGCCAAACACTCTACATCTGAAGGCATCAATCTCTGCACCCTCATATGTGTTTATTTTAATTGGCACTTTGGGGGCTGTCGGCTCAGTTTTGTTCTCTTAAGGTATCAGTGAACAAAGGAAATCTTAAAGTATCTTCATTATCTATGATATCTATATTTAAGGTCCATTAGGTTGTCACTGTGATTTGCCTTGCACCACACAGCTATGCTATGCTATCAGTAAAATGGGGAATTAAGAACCCTCTTAACCCATTACAACGAGGGAAACTATACCCTGGAAAGAGCTTCTTTCATCAAACCCAAAGAAGATAACCACACATGTATAAAATTAAAATAAAAAATGATAGGAAGCAATAACTACTACTCCTTGATATCTCTTAACATCAATGGACTCAATTCCCCAATAAAAAGACATAGACTAACAGACTGCTTACATCAACAGGACCCTACATTTTGCTGCATACAGGAAACACACCTCAGTGTCAAAGACAAAAACTACCTTAGAGTAAAAGGCTAGAAGACAATTCTACAAGCAAATGGTCTCAGGAAACAACTTGGAGTAGCCATGTTAATATCAGATAAAATTGACTTTCAACCTAAAGTCATCAAAAGAGACACTGAGGAACACTTCTTGTTGGTCAAAGGAAAAACACACCAAGAAGAACTCTCAATCCTGAACATCTATGCTCCAAATGCAAAGGCACCCTCATTCATAAAAGAAACTTTATTAAAGATCAAAGCACACATTGCACCTAACACAATAATTGTGGGTGTCTTCAACACTGCACTTTCCTCAATGGACCAATCAGGAAAACGGAAACTAAACAGGGACACACTGAAACTAATTGAAACTTTGGACCAATTAGATTTAACATTATATATATATATATATATATATATATTTAAAGGCTAACATTGTCTTCTAGCCTTTTACTCTAAGGTAGTTTTTGTCTTTGACACTGAGGTGTGTTTCCTGTATGCAGCAAAATGTAGGGTCCTGTTGATGTAAGCAGTCTGTTAGTCTATGTCTTTTTATTGGGGAATTGAGTCCATTCCACCCTAAAGCAAAAGAATATACCTTTTTCTCAGCACCTCATGGTACCTTCTCCAAAATCGATCATATAGTTGGTCACAAGACCTCAACAAATATAAGAAGAACAAATAATCCCATGCCTCCTATCAGATCACTGTGGAATAAAAGTGGTATTTAATAGCAACAAAAACAACAGAAAGCCCACATACACATGGAAACTGAACAATACTCTACTCAATGATACCTTGGTCAAGGAAGAAATAAAGAAAGAAATCAAAGATTTCTTAGAATTTAATGAAAATGAAGGCACAACATACACAAATCTATGGGACACAATGAAAGCAGTGCTAAGAGTAAAACTCATAGCTTTGAGTGCCTCCAAAAAGAAATTCAAGAGAGCACACACTAGAAGATTAACAGAACAACTGAAAGCCCTGGAACAAGAAGAAGCTAATTCACCCAGGAGGAGAAGAAGACAGGAAATCATCAAACTCAGGGCTGAAATCAATCAAGTAGAAACCAAGAGAACCATACAAAGAATCAACAAGACCAAAAGCTGGTTCTTTGAAAAAACCAACAAGATAGTTAAACCCTTAGCCAGACTAACAAAAGGGCGCAGAGAAAGTATCCAAATTAACAAAATTAGAAATGAAAATGGAGATATTACAACAGAAACTGAGGAAATTCAAAAAATCATCAGATCCTACTACAAAACCCTGTACTCAACACAACTGGAGAATCTGGAGGAAATGGACATTTTCTTAGACAGATACCAATTACCAAAATTAAACCAGGATCAAATAGACCAGCTAAACAGACCCATAACTCCTAAAGAAATAGAAGGGGTCATAGATAGGCTCCCAACCAAAAAAAGCACAGGACCAGATGGTTTCAATGCAGAATTCTATCAGACCTTCAAAGAAGACTTAACACCAATACTCTTCAAACTTTTCCACCAAATAGAAACAGAAGGAACACTACCCAACTCCTTCTTCGAAGCCACTATTACGCTGATACCAAAACCACACAAAGATCCAACTAAGAGAATTTCAGGCCAATTTCCCTTATGAATATAGATGCAAAAATACTAAATAAAAATCTTGCCAACGGAATCCAAGAACACATCAAAATGATCATCTACCATGATCAAGTAGGCTTCTTCCCAGGGATGCAGGGATGGTTCAATATAAGGAAATCCATAATTGCTATCCACTACATAAACAAACTCAAAGAAAAAAAAACACATGATCATTTCATTAGATGCTGAAAAAGCATTTGACAAAATTCAGCATCCTTTCATGCTAAAAGTCTTGGAAAGGACAGGAATCCAAGGCCCATATCTAAACATAGTAAAAGCAATATACAGCAAACTGGTAGCCAACATCAAACTAAATGGAGAGAAACTTGAAGCAATCCCACTAAAATCAGGGACTAGACAAGGCTGCCCCCTCTCTCCTTATCTTTTCAATATAGTTCTTGAAGTCCTAGCTAGAGCAATTAGACAACATAAGGAAATCAAAGGGATACAAATTGGAAAGGAAGAAGTCAAACT
Organism: Apodemus sylvaticus; assembly: GCF_947179515.1. Classification (NCBI taxonomy): domain Eukaryota; kingdom Metazoa; phylum Chordata; class Mammalia; order Rodentia; family Muridae; genus Apodemus; species Apodemus sylvaticus. The sequence continues at coordinate 64,132,893 of NC_067482.1, read as the reverse complement.
ATCACTATTTGCAGATGATATGATCTTATACTTAAGTGACCCTAAAAACTCTACTAGAGAATTCCTACAGCTGATAAACAACTTCAGCAAAGTGGCTGGCTACAAAATCAACGCAAGCAAATCAGTAGCCTTTATATATTCAAAGGATAAGCAGACTGAGAAAGAAATTAGGGAAATGACCCCCTTCACAATAGCTACAAACAGCATAAAGTATCATGGGGTGACTCTAACCAAACAAGTGAAAGATCTATATGACAAGAACTTCAGATCTCTGAAGAAGGAAATCGAAGAAGATCTCAGAAAATGGAAAAATTTTCCATGCAGGATTAATATAGTTAAAATGGCCATCTTGCCAAAGGCAATCTATAGATTCAATGCTATCCCCATAAAAATTCCAACCCAGTTCTTCATAGAGCTAGAAAGAGCAATTCTCAAATTGTTATCTGGAATAACAAAAAACCCAGGATAGCTAAAACTATTCTCAACAGTAAAAGAACTTCAGGGGGATTCATTATCCCAGACTTTAAACTCTACTACAGAGCAATAGTGATAAAAACTGCATGGTATTGGTACAATATCAGGCAAGTAGATCAATGGAATAGGATTGAAGACCCAGAAATGAACCAACACACCTATGGTCACTTGGTCTTCGACAAAGGAGCTGAAAGCATCCAGTGGAAAAAAGATAGTCTTTTCAACAAATGGTGCTGGTTCAACTGGAGGTCAGCATGCAGAAGAATGCGCATCGATCCATTCTTATCTCCTTGTACCAAGCTCAACTCCAAATGGATCAAGGACCTCCACATAAAACCTGACACACTGAAACTAATCGAAAAGAAACTGGGGAAGACCCTGGAGGACATGGGCACAGGGGGAAAGTTCCTGAATAGAACACCAATAGCTTATCCTCTAAGATCAAGAATTGACAAATGGGACCTCATAAAACTACAAAGTTTCTGTAAGGCAAAGGACACCGTCAAAAGGACAAAACGTCAACCAACAGACTGGGAAAGGATCTTCACCAACCCTAAATCCGACAGAGGGCTAATATCTAATATATACAAAGAACTCAAGAAAGTAGAACCCAGAGAAACAAATAACCCCTTTAAAAAGTGGGGTACAGAGCTAAAAAAGAATTTTCACATGAAGAACTTCGGAGAGCTGAGAAACACCTTAAGAAATGTTCAACATCATTAATCAATAGGGAAATGCAAATCAAAACAACCCTGAGATTTCACCTCACACCAGTCAGAATGGCTAAGTTCAAAAACTCATGAGACAGCAGGTGTTGGCAAGGATGTGGAGAAAGAGGAACATTCCTCCACTGCTGGTGGGATTGCAAGATGGTGCAACCACTTTGGAAATCAGTCTGGTGGTTCCTCAGAAAACTGGGCATGTCACTACCTGAGGACCCTGTTATACCACTCCTGGGCATATATCCAGAGGATCCTTCAGCATGCAATATGGCACATGCTCCACTATGTTCATAGCAGCCCTATTTGTAGTAGCCAGAAGCTGGAAAGAACCTAAGTGTCCTTCAGCGGAGGAATGTATACAAAAAATGTGGTATATTTACACAATGGAGTACTATTCAGCCATTAGAAACAATGAATTCTTGAAATTCTTAGACAAATGGATGGAGCTGGAGAACATCATACTAAGTGAGGTAACCCAGTCTCCAAAGATCAATCATGGTATGCACACACTGATAAGTGGATATTAGCCTAGAAACTTTGAATACCCAGGACATAATCCACAAATTAAATGATGTTTAAAAAGAATGGAGGAGTGGCCCCTGGTTCTGGAAAGATTCAATGCAAGAGTATAGGGGAATTTCAGAACAGGGAAATGGGAAGGAGTGGATGGAAGAACAGGGGGACGGAAGAGGGATTATGGGACTTGCGGGGAGTAGTGACCCAGAAAAGGGGAAATCATTTGAAATGTAAATAAAAATATATCAATTAAAAAAATTAAACTAAAAAAAAGCCCTCTTACTCTTCTTTGTATTATTTTTCTCCTGGTTTCTGCCCCATGAGTTCTAAAAAGCCTATTTTATAGACCTCTTTAAAATATATATTCAATTTAATTTTAACAGCATTGTATTTCATTTGTTAGCACATTCTTTACCATAGTATATTGTTTCTCCTTAATTTAACTGTGTGCTGTATTTCAATAATGTTTTTCTTTTGTACATTAAGTGCATGGAGCCTGTAAATTCACCTTCATATTAAATTCTGGCCTTGCTGTAGAAAAATCACAAAGTAAGTTCCCAAACTGTCTTATAGTGGCATTACCTATCAATCAATAATTCTGGGCTGGGACATTCACAAGGATATGGTTTATTATGAAAATGTAACTTTTTTATTTTGTATTTTACTACTATTTTAAAAGGTATAGAAGAGAAAAGCATTCTTGTGTTAATTATTACAAAATAATAAAGTTTTCAGAAAATTATATCTCTCATTAGTTTGGATTGGCTGTGTCCTGATTTAGGGTAAGGATTCTAAAATTAATGTAAATATAAAGAACATCTTTATGAGGTGGTAAAATTAAGTTTTGATATTTAATCAAGACTCCACTTTTTCTTTTCTGTTACCCATAGCATATAATCTATTGCTCAACTTTGAATATATTTCCTTTTGATAGACTTGTAGAGATAGTAAGGGGAGGGAAGTATTTCCTGCGCCATACCAGGTTTTCATCTTTCTGTATCATGGCTCTGTTTGGTGAAAGAGGTTAAAGCTCTGTAATTCTGAACAAACTGCTAAAGTAGGCACTGAATTGTTTTATTTTATTTTATTTTATTTGTTATTTTATTTATTTACTTTTCAAATGTTGTCACTCTTCAAGCTTTCCCCTCCACAAACCTTCATCCCCTGCCCCTCCCCTTGCTTCTATGAGGGAGATTCCCCCACCCACCCACCCACCCACCCACTCATGCCCCATTGCCCTAGCCTTCCCCTATGATGGGGCATGGATTCTCCACGGGACCAAGGACCTCCCATCCCACTGATGCCAGATAGGGCAGTCCTCTGCTAAATATGCAGCCAGAGCAATGGGTCCCTCCATGTGTACTCTTTGGTTGGTAGTTTACTCTCTGGTATCTCTGGGGCATCCAGGTATTTCATCTTATTGTTCTTCCTGTTGGGTTGCAATCCCCTTCAGCTTTTTCAGTCCTTTCCCCAACTCTTTCATTGAAGTCCCTGTGGTTGGTCTGATGCTTGGCTGTGAGCATTTGCATCTGTATTGGTCAGGCTCTGACAGAGCCTCTCAGGGGATCTCAGGGGATAGTTATACCAGGTTCTTGTCAGCAAGCACTTTTTGGCATCAGCAATAGTATCTGGGTTTGGTGTTTACAGATGGGATGGATCTCTAAGTGGGACAGTCTCTGGATGGTGTTTCCTTCAGTCTGCTTCACTCTTTGTCCCTGCATTTCCTTTAGACAGAGACCAGTAGGGGTTAACATTTTTGAGATGGGTGTGTGTCCACATCCCTCAATTGTGGACAGTGATTATTCACTGGATATTGTCTCTACAGGTTCTCTTTGTTGTTCATTTCTGATAATGTCATCCCAGTTGGGTCCTGGGAACCTTTTGGGTCCCTGGAATCTAGCACTTCCTAGTGGCCACCTCCAGTTCCCTATGCCTCACTTAGGACATCCAGGAGCATAGTCAGTGCCATTAACTACTGAACTATCTTTCAAGCCCCCAGGATCCAATGTGCTTTTCTTTCTTTCTTTCTTTTTTTTTTTAATGGTGACTGCTTTTACACTTAGCAATGTGGAATTGTTTTTTTTTTTTTAATTTGTATTTTTGGCAATATTATTTTTTAATTTTTTTATTCGATATAATTTATTTACATTTCAAATGATTTCCCCTTTTCTAGCCCCCCCACTCCCCGAAAGTCCCGTAAGCCCCCTTCTCTTCCCCTGTCCTCCCACCCACCCCTTCCCACTTCCCCGTTCTGGTTTTGCCGAATACTGTTTCACTGAGTCTTTCCAGAACCAGGGGCCACTCCTCCTTTCTTCTTGTACCTCATTTGATGTGTGGATTATGTTTTGGGTATTCCAGTTTTCTAGGTTAATAACCACTTATTAGTGAGTGCAATGTGCTTTTCAAAACCATTGTTAGAAGACTTGGTATAGCACGTAGGCAAGATTACCTTGGTTAGAAGACTTGGTATAGCACGTTGGCCATTACCTAAGCCAGCTAATCCACAATGTTAGCTTCATCACAACATCTCATATACCATATTTTATTGTATTGATTAGATGATGCCATTTTCAACAAGACATTTAGTTGGATGCTCTTTGATAGCTAAAACTGTCGTAAAACCTTGATGCTTTCAAATCCATGTATTCTCTTTATATACAATATAAATTTATTTTATTATATCTTAGAAAATCTGATGTTCAAGTAAATGTATTCTAGAATAAAATCAAAAGGCAGCAACTTTTCTTCAACACATTGCATTAAAATTAAATGCCAACTGGTAAGTTAGTCTCAGGGCTGCTCATAACTTTACCATTAGTACAAGTAGCTTCGAATAATGATTAATTTCCAGCTAGAACTTGATCTAATGGATTGTTGAAATGGCTTAAATCTGTTCAATATTAGTAAACTGGTTAAGGAAGTTCCCAGTCCATGTTATTTTAATTCAGATAAGCTTGAGATTTGTTAGCATAATAATGAGGTAATAGTTGGTCTAATTTAATTTTGACACTGTGATATGTGACACTTCAATAATAGCTGATGCGACCTTAAAGGTTAATGATGGCATCACTCATCTGAAGTGACAGGCTACTTCAAGTTCCATAGTTGATCTTACTTCTTGCTTTTAATTTTTTTAAAAAATTAAGTTACTGTCAAGTTAATGAAGCTTCAGTGAACTGTTATCTGGAATCGCAAACTTGAGCAAATTGGTTCCAGAGTTCGCTCTACTAGCCTCTCCAGTGTGAAGGAAAGCAACAGTAACAGTTGTGATGATGGATGTGAACAGGTAGAAATTTTTCTACATAAATATTAATAGGCAGGAACCCATGTCAGGAGACATTCTGACATGGAACATTTCAGCTATCAAGATAAAGTTCTCTCAGGATATTTCACTATCGTCCTGCCATCTCACATTTTATTATAGCCTTCTACGGGAATGTGGCCTTGGTAAAAGCATGATGTTCAGCTCTGTGAAGAGAAGAGAAATAAGGTAGAATATCATGCAAGGTGTTTACTAAGAGAGCATCTGCTAAGAGAAAGACATTAGATAGACAAATCAATGAAATAGAATATAATAAGCACAGTTTCCTTAGAGGATCCAAAGGGAAGTTTTTGGATTCATGGAAGACTGAGAATGATTTCTCAACTAATGACCTAAGAAAACAAGATCATTTTCTGTCTCAGATGCAGAAGCAGAAGAATTTGGAATTAATTTAATTAAAATACCACTCCTCCTACATTCTGTCCCACTTTCTGTACCTTCCTTGTGTTACTCTTTCAGAAGAGAGACAACTCTGACTATGGATGTGTGATGAATGGCGGTAGAGAGTGAGGAAAGGTAATTTTTGACTAAATAGTTACAAACACACACACACACACACACACACACACACACACACACGTGACCAATGGGAAGATGTTGCTAGGGCAACTTGGCAAAGAAAACCCTAGGCAAATTACCTAGAAGGGATAGGTTTGCTTATGGATCTATCTGATAATCTACATACAGAGGCTGTGAGAGGAGATGGGAAGGTTGAACCTTTTCAGTGTTACAGACTTAAAATTCCTGAGTCACATTCATCATGCTTCAGAAATTTGGTGAGATCTTCTTTGACCCCCTCCCCATTGTCTTCACCTTTTTTTTTTTAATCTCTCTAATGTTGCTATTTGAGAATTTCAGGTGCCTCTTCAATGTTAAGCTCATTAAGGGTTAGCTTTTAGCTAGAAAAACATATACATCTCTCAATCTGAGTATTTGTTAAAGTAGTGAATTCCCTGCCTAGAAGACAAGGACCAAAGCTTCCCCATTTTATGACACTCATTCTAGTGGTATAGATAACTGAAAGTATTCAATAATATGCTTGTTAAGAATGGATGGATTCCCAGGTAGGGCAGTCTCTGGATGGCCTTTCCTTCTGTCTCTGCTCCACACTTTGTCTCTGTATCTCTTCCCAGATATTTTGAAATACCTTAGAAGGAGGTATTTTGTTCCTCCTTCTAAGAAAGACTGAAGTATCCATACTTTGGCCTTCTTTCTTCTTGAGCTTCATGTGGTCTGTGAATTGTATCTTGTGTATTCTGATCATATTCTTTTTGCTTATTTTGCTGCTTAGTTGTTTTTTTAAAAAGATTTATTTATTTATTTATTTATTATATATAAGTACAGTGTAGCTGTCTTTATAGATACCAGAAGAGGATGTCAGAGCTCATTATAGATAGTTGTAAGCCACCATGTGGTTGCTAGGATTTGAAGTCAGGACCTTCAAAATTGCTGTCAGTGCACTTACTCATTTAGCCATCTCACTAGTCACCCCTCCCTTTTTTTAAAAAAATTTACTTATTATATGTAAGTACACTGTAGCTGTCTTCAGACACTCTAGATGTGGGTGTCAGATCTCATTATGGGTGGTTGTGAGCTACCATGTGGTTGCTGGGATTTGAACTCAGGACCTTCCAGCCCCTGCTGGTTAGTGTTAATTGTCAACTTGACACAAGGTAGAATCACCTGGAAAGAGAGCCATAATGAGAAATTATTTAGATCAAGTTGGTCTGAGGGCATGTCTGTGGGGAAATGTCTTGATTGTTTAACTGACATGGAGGACCCAGCCCACATTAGCAGCACCACTTTCTAGGCTAGGGGATCTTGGACATTATATGCACACTGGAGGTAAATAATTGAGCAAGTAGATCTGCATGCATTTATTCCTCTCTGTTCTTGACTCTAGGTGTGATAGGATTAACTCTCTGTGTTTAACCTTGACTTCCTCTCAATGAGGGACTAGAACCTGGAATTATGTGCCAAATAAACCTTTAAATTGCCTAGTGTCAGGATATTTTATCATAGTAACAGAAATTAAATGAGAATGCTTATTATCTGTGTCTTTTGCATTTTAAATGCATGCAAATAATTGGTTAGTTTGTGAATTTTTTCTCTGCTATTTTCATGTAATAATCCATCTTCTTAGTATCTATAACTAATTGTTTATTTTGTGAATTATTCTCTCTGCAATATTGATGATACTGTAGATATTGATATTGATAGCAATTCTTAGCTAAGAGACATACAGTTCTTATATTATCCACAGGCAAGGACTCTCATAGTAGGATACTCAATGAAGTTTGTTATCTAGAAGCAATTGGTAGGAATTAACTAGAACCTTACTTAAAAAACCCTGGTTTTATGATTCTTGGCTTGGTTAGTTTTTTGTTTGCCTACACAAGTATTCCTCAAAGGATTTGAAAGTGTTTCTGCTACTGTCTGTATCAAAGTTAGATGGTGTAATGGTTTGAGAGAAAATGGTTCCCATAGGCTCATAAGGAGTAGCACTGTTGGGATATGTGGCCTTGTTGGAATAGGTGGAACCTTCTTAAAAGAAGTGTGGCACAGAGGGTGTGCTTTAAGATTATAGATGTTCAAGCCAGGCTTAGTGTTGCAGTCTCTTCCTGCTGTCTGAAGAGCCATATGGAGAAGTCTCAGCTCCTTCTCTGTCACCAGGTCTGCCTGTGGGTTGCCATGCTTACTACCATGATGACAATGGACTAATCCTCTAAACTGTAAACCAGTCCCAATTAAATGATTTTGTTTATAAGACATTCCCTGGCCATGGTGTCTTTTCACAGCAATAGAAATTCTAAGGCAGATGGACATTTGTAAATGCCAACAAAAAGAGCCCTAAAAATTTAGTTAACCAGAACACCTATTCACTGTTGTAATTTATGTGCTTTTTGAGTGTATTTCTTTTTGATTCACTGACTTTCCCATTTTTTATATCCCATAATGATCTTTAAAAGAATTCTTCACCTAAGTGTTATGGCTTTATGAACTATCTATCTATAGAGCCATATAATGAATAATTTCTTAATTCCTTTGCTGTGGCATACAGAGTCTCATAATATATCAACAGATGAAGAAGACATGATAGTTAACAAAATTGTTGCATTGTTTCTAGGGAAATAACCCATCATACTGATTTTTTTCCCTTAGCATTTCTTGTAAACAACCTTGAGACATCAGACTGATATTAATTTCTTTCAAAACAGTTTCTTTAAAGGTTAACACAGGATATAAAGGAAAATAACTTGTGGTCATATCCTGCTCAAAAATTCAAGGCAGAAAACCACAAGTAAAAGATGATCACAGTAGAAGATACCAAGCCAAACATTCAACTCCAAAGATCTCACTGGGCATTCAGGTCTCCTGCTCACTCTTTCACTCCCTACAGGTTGGCTCCCTTTAAACTAAAAAAAATCACTGCGAGCAGGTGAGGGAATTTGTAACAGAACATGATCAAAAGCAAAATGGAAAGGCAAGGGAAAGCAATTACAGAGGGAGATCATTAATTGGAGGGCTTATCTTGATGGTGAGCTTGGAATGTGTAAGCTGCAGGTGTTGTGAATTGAATTTCATGCACTCCTGTTGTTCCTGAAGAGCTGGCTGTGCATGGGAAGTGCTGAGTGATTTGCCAAAGTGTTGTAAGAACACTAGCAATCAAAAAGCCACTGGGCTCTGAAACGCTGGGATTGAGTGGAGGTGGAAAAACCTGAAGGCTAAAGGGAATTGGGACTTTTCACTGAAATGGAGCTTGACACAGGGGAAGTTCAATCAGTAAAAAAGGGGAGTGAAGAGAAAAGCAGCACAGAGGGGATTGGAAAAGGACTTGCTATGATCCCTTCTCATCAATCAAATGAAGAGTCCTGCTGGGACAAAGTCTACATGGGCCTTGGGTAAAAGACTCCTTTGTGTTCTTTCAACTTACAAAAGTGGGCTTCTTAGCAACCTCACACATATGCTGAGGTCAAATTAAACATCATTTTAAACCATCCACATATTCAAACAGGGCATCAAAAACCCAGGAAGGCAGACTACTCACTCCCTTTATATCTTTATATCTTCTTTGACTGCACACAAATGCTCTGATAAGCTCTATGCCAATCCTCCAACAAGCCTTGAACTGAAATGTCCCATAAATTTTTTGTCCTCAGAGTTATAGAATGATGATTAATCTCGATCATCGATTTAATGAGATCCAGAATCAACTAAGAAACAAACACCTGGAGCATATTTTTAAAAGATTCGCTAGATTAGTTCAATTGAGGTGGAAGGACCAAATTTACCTGGGGATTGGGTTTCTGAGCTGAGTATACCCGAGAAGCTTGCTGAGAACCAGCACTCACTGGCCTCTGATATTTGACTGTTGGTTCGATAGAACCAGATTTTTCCTGCTCCTCTTTCATTCCTACTGTCCCTGGTGGGCTATACCCTAAAATGTGAGCCCAAATAAATGGTTTTTGTCACAGAGAGAAAGTCAGTAATACACACAGTGACCCAGACTTCAAATACTAGCTCTGATATCCATTCCTCTCCAAAAGAGTTAGAACACTCTGACCTACCAGACATTCTTCACTCTTCTTGGGCACAGCACCTTGTCTGAAGTTTTCTTGCACTCCCAGGACATTCCTGATTGTATGCTTTAACATATAATATGGTTATTTTTTTCAGGGCTCTACATCTATGAGAACATTTGGGAAGAATCCATTTTTCAAAACCAACTTTTATGATCCTCAAATTAGATCATCTTATATCATCTTATATGCTGGCTTTGGAAGTTAGATTTCTTTCAACATCTGTCTTCTTCACTAAATTGTAGACTTGGAAGAGGTTGAATTCTGTCTGGAATTCCTGGATTCTAGCACACCCAAGACTGCAGTAATTTTTTTCTTTATTTTTATCTTTATTCTTTCTTGTATGTAAGGGAATTTTTCCTTTTTGAAAAGGAATTCATTTCGATCTTTCCATTAGATAACCAAATACTTAAATTAGCATGAAAGGACATGAGTAACCAAGTCTAAAAGGACTAAACCTCATAAACATAAAGTAGACCACAATTTCTCAACCTAAGCTCCTTTGACATTTCAAAGCCTGAAGGTTCTTTGTGTGTGTGTGTGTGTGTGTGTGTGTGTGTGTGTGTGTATGTGTGTGTGGTAGGGAGCAATAATGATTCCATTGATTTTTACTTAGCAAATGTCTGGCCTGCATCCCCAAGATTACAGAGCATGTCTGCAGTTATGAAAACTGAAGATGTGTCCAAACTCTTTGTACAATAGCTCAACTGAGGGTGGGAGAGCAGTGTTGTTGTGGTATGTGTGTATGTATGTGTGTGTGTGTGTGTGTATGTGTGTGTAGGGGGTAAGTGTGTGCATGTGTATGTATATGTGTGTGTGCATTACCAGGTGGTGAATCCCTGATCTAGGGCACACACTATTTAATAACTCACATAAAAATGATTTCTAATTTTTGTAGAAAAACAGACTTCTGAGTCATAGATAACTGAGTAATGGATAATAATTATTCACAGGATATTTTTAGACATACATAAAGATTCATTATACTGATGTAGGCCATCATCTAAAATCCTCAGGAAATCAATTTGATGAAGGAAGATAAGAGTCATTAGTACATTTTTCTGGGAATGGGGGGTGGGAGGGATGTAATTAGGAAAGAATTGCCAAATTGGAAGCTAGAGGGAAGTGTAAAAGCATACACTTTAAATTAAGTCAAGCTTTACATCCAAAAATTTATGCAATAAGAATCACAAAATGAAGCAATTAGATTGCAGTGATTACAAGACTAGAAGAGAGGGTGAGCACTGTGAGTGGGGGAGGCAAGTCTATAGGTATGTCCACAGAACATCAGGGATAGCTTTCTAATAATTATACAGACTTTATATCTTGGATTGTATTAAATTGGTTGTTTGCCCAGTCATTTCTGCCTGTCAAATGTTTGAAGGGCACTTGAAAATTCTTAGTAGAATTTCATTTTCTGTTATTTATGATTGTTAACTTCAAAACTGCATAAATAGGCTTCTTCCTTAAGATTTCTTTCTTCTCAGAGAGCAGATATTAGTATTATTTATCTATGAAGATTTTCAATCCCAGAAGAATCATATCACTTCCATGGCCTCAGTTTCCACACTTCAATTTTTGATGAAGTATGAATTTGATGTCTGTACTCTCTGCTTAAATATAAATATAATGTCAATGATTTCTTCATCTCTATTCACTCTGAAAACATGGGTTTCAGTGAGATCATGCTCATCTGTTTATGCCTAGAAATCTTGAAGAAATGTATAACTCCTGCTATCAAAAGGAAAAAAGAGTAGAAAGAGTCCACTCACTACCAGAATCTAAGACCAACAGTAGGTTTCTGTAGCTAACACCAAAAAGGCAAAGAGATAGGTATGGAAGTCTGTCTAAATCACTGACTCTGGGCCTCAGGCAGTTTGTTCTTTCTGTTCAGACTCTTCCCTGTACAGAGCCATATTGGGGCAGTCTTGCACTTGGTCAGAGTTTGACTTTGGTCAAGGTTAACTTCTCCCAGTTAGCCAGGATCCTGCTCCACCTAGGGTGGAGCGCACGTAGTAAAGGTTAAGCTCATTGTTCCTCCGTGTATAGGGATTCCTGAATTAAACAGGTGACCCACCCAGCTGCCGGAGCAGTCAAGACGAAGACCTCCAAGAGAAGCTAGACAACTTCCACCGGAACTCAGCCTGGAGTCTGGGGGGAAGGGTTTGCCCGAACTGTTATAAGGTCTGGCGCCATTAAAGTTTACGGCTTTGATCAGTGAACATTGACTTGGCCGTACGTTCTTTTCGCTTCTCTTCCCTATGACCCCAAAATTCTCTCAACAGGTAACCTGGTTCACATGTGGCTGCGGGCAGCTACATAGTGGCGCCCAACGTGGGGCGACCTGGCACGAGAGAATTTCTTGAGGTAGCCCTATCCAGCGAAGCTTCGCGGAAAAGGTGAAAATTAATGGTATCTGCACGGTAAGCAACATAGAGGTCAAAGCTAGCGCTAGTGAATTCGTGTCTATTGTTGTGAGTGCAAGGAATGGATACAGTTTTTCAAGCATACTGCGTGGACCCAGCGCAGGGACTGCTTGGGTTGATAAGATAGGGAAATACAGGGAAGGAATTTGGTAGGCATTTGCCCAAAGCTCGTAAGAGCTGATTTCGGCGAAAAGAAAGGGGTTTTTAAAAATAGGCATATGTCCACAGCTTCTAAGAGCTGTTTAAAGAGGAAAATGGATGCAATTGCTTAACAAGCACGCTTAACTTTCTGTGTATCTTTCCGTGTTTGTCCCGGTGCACCGACCGACTGTCTATGTGTATGTTTATGTCCTCTCTGTGTCTTTGTGTGAATGACTGTTTCATGTTAAAAAGAAAAAATTGGTAAAGATTACATCTGCTGGTAACCTCTTGAGCTAGCCACAGTTTGTGTGGGGATTGATTCAAAGCCACGCCGCGACAGCGCAGCTCACTCAAGAGGCAAGCGTGGCTGGGGAAAAAGCCGCTCTTAAAGCCCAGAAACCTCGAGATTTGGGAAGACTTTGGTTTGGCTTGTGAAATTCATGTAGTCGCTTTATACTTGTTTCTAATTGGTTTTAATGATATAAGGCTTTACATTTCTTGACTAAAGAGTTATAAATTAATTGGTTATTATGTAAAAGGTATAGTGTTATTAAGAAAAGGTTAGTTTAAAACTGGTGATTCAGTGTTAGAGCTATCTTAACTAACTACACGTGGCCTAACGCCACTCATGCCTTGTTCTTGTTTATAATTGGATTAAAGGTATATTTTGCATGTCTTGACTATAGAGTATTGGCTTAAGTCACTGCACATGATTTAAAAGGTATAATGTTATTAACAAAAGTTAGGTTAAGGCTGGTAGTTTAGGGTAGTCGCCATTTTGAACACGTGGCATGACGGTTAAGGCTGGTAGTTTAGGGTAGTCGCCATTTTGAACACGTGGCATGACGATTAAGGCTGGTAGTTTAGGGTAGTCGCCATTTTGAACACCACGTGGCATGACGCAATCCAGGAAATACAGGCCTTTGGGATGCTCCTAAATTGGCATGGTGTTTCATGTGAATCTTGGCCTGGAGATTAGACTTAATGAAGATTAAGATTTAAAATATTGTCTCTTTAATAAGTTACACTGTTATACACTTGAACATAAGAACTGGCATACAAACCTTGTGCTGTAAATATGTGTTTGCCATTAATTTTAAAGAAAATAGATTGTTTAAAATTGAGATTTGCTTCCAAAATTACAATTGTGCTCTAATATTGCAAGAAAACATTGAGTTACAATAAAAATCAGTGTGTCATTGGCTACAGTTTTCAGTTTGCAGGCTCGTAATTGTTAACATTTTGTAATTAAGATAATTTTGAGAGTGATACAGCTATGGGTTTTAGAGGCCCATTGCCACTTTTCCACAAGTTTATAGGCTACAATGGTAGGAGCAAAATTTAACCCTCCAAGATTAAAAAGGATATCTCTGTAGAAATGTATTTGATATCAAGTAGGTTCCTTTGACCGTGGAATTACTGGTTTCTTTTGTTTAATCCTTAAAATGTCCTTGTAGGTTTGGGTCTGGTCTTAGATAAAAGGCTCAGATTAGAAGATATTTACATTTGAGGAATCTCATACAATGTCCTTGCCAAGGACTCAAGGTGGATCCTAGGGCAGATAAAAAAATTTACATTTGAGTTAATGCAAAGCTTAGAGCTGCCTCAGGGGAAGCTAGTGAGGAAGTTTTGAGAAATTGTTTCTGCCTTACAGGCCCCACCTAGGGAGTGTTTGGCTTTAAAAAAAAAAAAAAAAGTTTTTGACTTATCCAGGTGTGGGTTAAAATGCAGTTCAAATCTATGAAAGGTCGGGGAGGCTATAAAGCATTAACATTTGGCCTGTCTACTCCCTACAAAATTATTGTAAATTTAAAGGGTTGGTTTTTGCTTTACACTCTGATAATTATAAAAGCATTTGCTTCTAACTTTAAAGAGACAACAAAACAATTTCATTAGAAAGTTTTGCCTCAAGGAATGGCTAACAGCCTTATGTCTTGTGAGAAAAAGTGTTTTGTCTCTGTTTCAATACTAGAAGTTAAGATCTTAAAATTTTCAGTGTATAATGTTCATAGAATGTTTGTTACAGGCCCTTGCTCCTATAGACTTTTAGAATTTTTAGGTAAATGGCTTTCAAAAGTTGTTAGGATATATTAATTGGCTTTATCTTATTTACCTCATTTTAAGCTTGCCACAGAAGGTCTTAAACCTCTGTTTTCTAGGTAGGAAACGTTTGTTCCTTGCTTCAAGCAACAATCAAATTTATTATTAATGGTTGATCTATTACATGGCAAGCATTTTTAGGCAAAATTAATTGTTATCCAAAAGATAATTTGTACTATCAGATCACATGTTTATTCCTTTAAGTTTCTCCCTGCTTCAACACAGATACCTGAATTGGGTGCTATAGCAGCTATTTTTAAGATGTTAAATGTCAAGCTTTTAATAATAGTAGATATATACATAGCTCATGGTTTATAATTGCTTAAAATTGGTCCATTTTTAATACTGCTAATTCTTAATTTCTACAGTTTATACAAATGTGATTCAAATTTCTAAGAACAAAGGATATGTTCTCTAAATGACTGTCCTTTAGGTATTTGAAATAATTTTATATTTTGTGCACATCAAATTATAAAGATTTGTTCTTGATGTCCTCAATTTCTACCTCTACCACGTAATGGTGTTAATCCTAGAGGACTTAGATATTACAGATAAATGATATTCATATTTCTAATTTAGAAGATTAAAAAAAATATGTACATGTGACTAATGATTCATTTTTAGGCTGTCTAGTTGCAACTGCTCTAACAGAAAAAGCAACTATATTTTATATAATTACATAGTTATTGCCTATGTTATGGTTTATACTTTGTGTTCCAACTTAAATTAATAAAACAATATCTTCTTGGAAGAAAGAAGAGAGGGGAAATTGTGTCCCTGTGCATATAATTTAAATTATGCTTGCATGTTTTTAAGAAAATTTTAAAATTTAGATGCCAAGAAACTCCTTGCTAAATGTATATGACATCTTGTAATTAGACATATTGATGTCTAGGTGAAATGAAGGAATTCACTTACTAACATATGCCATGATCCTGATTTAATATTGGGGGAGAAGGCATGTCCTCTGTTTTTTCCACAGAATGCTGCAGAAGATATGCTGACTGTGCTTGCTGAATGCCCAGACCATGGTAACATAAGAGCTATATTGGGTATATGTTCTTGACTTACCTCAATTGTCAAATGTCCCAGGTTAGATAAATTGCCTAGCTTCAAGCTTTTAGACTTTGTGGGACAGAACATGGAGACTGTTATGCTAGCTTAGGAAAAATTAATTAAGAAGAGTTAAAATGACTCTTCTCCTTATTGTGCTCAGCTGACTCAACCATAGACTGGTCTAGAAATAATTCCAATATTGAAGATTCCAATTTTGAAGATGGCTAACAATCTTCAGCCAGCTGTGTTAATTTAACATATAGTCTCCACTTTTCCTGAGAAGTAACAGCTTATTTCTTGATTCACAAGGCTACCTCTCCCACCTCAGAGGCCAAGCTTTGGGTCCTTAAAGTTGTTAATTTACAACTGAATTGGATACTTCTGGGACAAGTTAATCCTATTCCACCTTTAACTCTTGACCTTGTCTGTTAAGCAGACTGGCTGTCTCCACCCAGGCTCACCTGGATGGAGAGATTACATGTCTATTAAAGACACTTGCAGACCCCCCCTGGCTTCAAAACTTACACAAGTGGATCTCCAAAGAGGGAGCCACATAGAACTCAGATCTATGTGTGTTTGTTTATGAACAAACATGGGTACCAGCGAGACGTGCGAGGCAAAGCACTGCATGGGGAGGTGAATTTCTGCTTCTGAGTCCCCAGGAAGTACACCTAATTGCATAGGGGTTAACGTCGAGAGGCTGTCCTTAAAATAATAAGGGAGCCTATTACCCCTCCTCTGAAAAAGACGTTATACAATATTTAAGAGGAATTACGGTCAATGCTTCCCCTCCTGGTTAAGGCCCGCCTTCTTATGAAGGATATTTATCCACTTGTTTTCTACCTCCTCGTGTTCAAATTAAAAAAAAAAGGGAGGACATGTACAGAGCCATATTGGGGCAGTCTTGCACTTGGTCAGAGTTTGACTTTGGTCAAGGTTAACTTCTCCCAGTTATCCAGGATCCTGCTCCACCTAGGGTAGAGCGCACGTAGTAAAGGTTAAGCTCATTGTTCCTCCGTGTATAGGGATTCCTGAATTAAACAGGTGACCCACCCAGCTGCCGGAGCAGTCAAGACGAAGACCTCCAAGAGAAGCTAGACAACTTCCACCGGAACTCAGCCTGGAGTCTGGGGGGAAGGGTTTGCCCGAACTGTTATAAGGTCTGGCGCCATTAAAGTTTACGGCTTTGATCAGTGAACATTGACTTGGCCGTACGTTCTTTTCGCTTCTCTTCCCTATGACCCCAAAATTCTCTCAACAGGTAACCTGGTTCACATGTGGCTGCGGGCAGCTACACTTCCCCACATATCTGTTCTAGAAAGACCCAAGAATTCTGAATCAAAGGACAGATATTTTGTCCCTGGTGGTTCAGACTAAGACCCAGTGTGAGGACGCTCAAAAAGTTAAGTGAGAACTGTATCTCTTTGTCTTGGAATATATCTTTAGAATGTAGCTACTCTCCATCCATCACTCTAATGTGTTGAAAAGATAATAACATCACACTGTCATATACCTGTACTATAATAGCCCCTCTATCATAAAAACAAAAGCAACAAAAGAAGAACAAACCCATAGCAAAATCTTTAACCAGACTATTAATCTTCTTGGGCTGCCATTACTAAGTTCCAAAGCCTGAGTATCTTAGACAAAGAAACATTTCTGGAGGCAAGAAGTCCAACACCAGTTTCTCGTGAAACCAACCTCTTTTGAGTTGCTGTTAGTTGGCTGACTCCTCACTGTCTGCACAAAGCCATTCTTTTAAGCATGGATTGGGAAAAAAGACACTGCTAATGTTTGTCTGTTCTTCAAAGGACAGCAGTCCCATCAGATTGGGGTCCCATCAGTGCAGCCTCACCCCATAATTATCTCTCAAATCAACTCTAATTCTTAACATAGCTCTATTGGGGTTAACTCTTCTATATCAATCTGGAAGAGGCATAATTTGGTACATAAAATTGACTACCTGTCTATTAAATTTCCTTTTTACAAGTAGAAGAAATGCCTGATGAAAAGCAGAATAATCAGAGTTGGATGAATGAAATGTAGGACATGGAACTGTTTGCAGGTGTGGTTTAGAGCTGCCTTTTGCAGATTCCTACTTAGGATTCAATCTACCCAAGGTAATTTATCAGAAATCCCTAGCCATTCCTATAAAACAGCATAAGACTTCATGTTAAGCAATTTAACACCCTTACTTCATTCAATCTATGGACAGAACATTATGAGACTCAATCAATATTAATACTTAAGGTGCTTTCCCCTCTTTGAATATGACAGCCTGCAAGATCGAACTAATCCCATGCCTCCTATCTGATCACTATGGAGTAAAAGTGGTCTTCAATAGCAACAGAAACAATAGAAAACCCACATACACGTGGAAATTGAACAATACTCTACTCAATGATACCTTGGTCAAGGAAGAAATAAAGAAAGAAATTAAAGACTTTTTAGAACACAATGAAAATGAAAACACAACATACCCAAGTCTATGGGACACAATGAAAGCAGTGCTAAGAGGAAAACTCATAGCCCTGAGTGCCTCCAAAAAGAAAATGGAGAAAGCATACATTACCAGCTTAATGACACACCTGAAAGCCCTAGAACAAAAAGAAGCTATTTCACCCAGGAGGAGTAGAAGGCAGGAAATCATCAAACTCAGGGCCGAAATCAATCAAGTAGAAACAAAGAGAACCATACAAAAAAAATCAACAAAACCAGGAGCTGGTTCTTTGAGAAAATCAACAAGATAGATAAACCCTTAGCCAGACTGACCAAAGGGCACAGAGAAAGTATCCAAATTAACAAACTTAGAAATGAAAAGGGAGATATAACAACGGAAACTGAGGAAATCCAAAAAATCATCAGATCCTACTACAAGAGCCTGTACTCAACACAACTGGAGAATCTGGAGGAAATGGACAATTTCCTTGACAGATACCAAATACCAAAATTAAATCAGGACCAACTAGACCATCTAAACAGTCCCATAATGCCTAAAGAAATAGAAGGAGTCATAGAAAGTCTTCCAACCAAAAAAAGCACAGGACCAGATGGTTTCAGTGCAGAATTCTACCAGACCTTCAAAGAAGAGTTAACACCAATACTCTTCAAACTATTCCACAAAATAGAAACAGAAGGAACACTACCCAATTCCTTCTACGAAGCCACAATTACGCTGATACCAAAGCCACACAAAGATCCAACAAAGAAAGAGAACTTCAGACCAATTTCCCTTATGAACATCGATACAAAAATACTCAATAAAATTCTTGCCAACCGAATCCAAGAACACATCAAAACGATCATCCACCATGATCAAGTAGGCTTTATCCCGGGAATGCAGGGTTGGTTCAATATATGGAAATCCATCAATACAATCCACTACATAAACAAACTCAAATAAAAAAACCACATGGTTATTTCATTGGATGCTGAAAAAGCATTTGACAAAATTCAGCATCCTTTCATGCTTAAAGTCTTGGAGAGAACAGGAATTCAAGGCCCATACCTAAACATAGTAAAAGCAATATACAGCAAACCGGTAGCCAGCATCAAACTATTTACTACATCCCCTCTACATGTCTTCCTGGTTCTCCTTGTCTTTTCAAGAATCCTTTTCCTGTCATATTTCTGCATTGATGCTATTCCTCTGTTCCATAAAGGCTTGTATATGATATTCCAAAGCATTCTTTTCTATCATCATCTATCAGAATTTTTGTGACATATTAATGGATCGTTTTAGAATTATATATATAAGATGCCCTCATAATTTTATGAGATTGTATTTTCCTTACCATTTTGCTTTATAGACATCTAAAAGATTGTCATGTAGAATTGACTCTTCTTGTTTAGAGCCTAAATATTGATTATTCCTAGGAAGTTTTCAGGATGCCCTTGGCTAACTGTTCTTCAATCATGTTGTCATGAAGCTTAGAACACTCTCACTGTTCAGTTACTCATTTTTTTTTTAATTTTTTTTTATTTGATATAATTTATTTACATTTCAAATGATTTCCCCTTTTCTAGCCCCCCCCCCACTCCCCGAAAGTCCCGTAAGCCCCCTTCTCTTCCCCTGTCCTCCCTCCCACCCCTTCCCAGTTCCCCGTTCTGGTTTTGCCAAATACTGTTTCACTGAGTCTTTCCAGAACCAGGGACCATTCCTGCTTTCTTCTTGTATCTCATTTGATGTGTGGATTATGTTTTGGGTATTCCAGTTTTCTAGGTTAATAACCACTTATTAGTGAGTGCATACCATGATTCACCTTTTGAGTCTGGGTTACCTCACTTAGTATGATGTTCTCTAGCTCCATCCATTTGCCTAAGAATTTCATGAATTCATTGTTTCTAATGGCTGAATAGTACTCCATTGTGTAGATATACCACATTTTTTGTATCCACTCTTCTGTTGAGGGATACCTGGGTTCTTTCCAGCATCTGGCAATTATAAATAGGGCTGCTATGAACATAGTAGAGCATGTATCCTTATTACATGGTGGGGAATCCTCTGGGTATATGCCCAGGAGTGGTATAGCAGGATCTTCTGGAAGTGAGGTGCCCAGTTTTCGGAGGAACCGCCAGACTGCTTTCCAGAGTGGTTGTACCAATTTGCAACCCCACCAGCAGTGGAGGAGTGTTCCTCTTTCTCCGCACCCTCTCCAACACCTGCTGTCTCCTGAATTTTTAATCTTAGCCATTCTGACTGGTGTAAGATGAAATCTTAGGGTTGTTTTGATTTGCATTTCCCTAATGACTAATGAAGTGGAGCATTTTTTAAGATGCTTCTCCGCGATCCGAAGTTCTTCAGGTGAGAATTCTTTGTTTAACTCTGTACCCCATTTTTTAATAGGGTTGTTCGGTTTTCTGGAGTCTAACTTCTTGAGTTCTTTATATATATTGGATATTAGCCCTCTATCTGATGTAGGATTGGTGAAGATCTTTTCCCAATTTGTTGGTTGCCGATCTGTCCTCTTGATGGTGTCCTTTGCCTTACAGAAACTCTGTAACCTTATGAGGTCCCATTTGTCAATTCTTGCTCTTAGAGCATACGCTATTGGTGTTCTGTTCAGAAACTTTCTCCCTGTACCGATGTCCTCAAGGGTCTTCCCCAGTTTTTTTTCTATTAGCTTCAGAGTGTCTGGCTTTATGTGGAGGTCCTTGATCCATTTGGATTTGAGCTTAGTACAAGGAGACAAGGATGGGTCAATTCGCATTCTTCTGCATGCTGACCTCCAGTTGAACCAGCACCATTTGTTGAAAAGGCTATCTTTTTTCCATTGGATGTTTTCAGCCTCTTTGTCGAGGATCAAGTGGCCATAGGTGTGTGGGTTCATTTCTGGATCTTCAATCCTGTTCCATTGATCCTCCTGCCTGTCACTGTACCAATACCATGCAGTTTTTAACACTATTGCTCTGTAGTATTGCTTGAGGTCGGGGATACTGATTCCCCCAGATTTTCTTTTGTTGCTGAGAATAGTTTTAGCTATCCTGGGTTTTTTGTTGTTCCAGATGAATTTGATAATTGCTCTTTCTAACTCTGTGAAGAATTGAGTTGGGATTTTGATGGGTATTGCATTGAATCTGTATAGTGCTTTAGGCAAAATGGCCATTTTAACTATATTGATTCTACCGATCCATGAGCATGGGAGGTTTTCCCATTTTTTGAGGTCTTCTTCCATTTCCTTCTTCAGAGTCTTGAAGTTCTTGCCATACAGATCTTTCGCATGTTTGGTAAGAGTCACCCCAAGATACTTTATACTGTTTGTGGCTATTGTGAAGGGGGTCATTTCCCTAATTTCTTTCTCAGCCTGCTTATCCTTTGAGTATAGGAAGGCCACTGATTTGCTTGAGTTGATTTTGTAACCTGCCACTTTGCTGAAGTTGTTTATCAGCTGTAGGAGCTCTCTAGTGGAGTTCTTTGGGTCAATCAAAGAGGCAAAATTCACTTCACTTCTCTGTGCTCCTATGGCTAGCATGCTATCAGCTATATGGTATATTTTTGACACACTGATGAGAAGTATGTACTTGAAAACCAGGAATTTAAATTGACTTTTATATTTTTCCACCAATTATCAATTTTCTCTTTCTGGACTTATGCCTAGGGCTACTGTGCCCTCGTTAGTTAAACAAGAATGTATGGAATACCCAAATATGTTCTGGTTGGCAGCATAAATTCTTAGAGATGGGGACTTCACCTCAGTAGGAGAGGCTCACATGTAAACAGACACTTACTCTTCAGTGTCCAATACAGGTAAGAAAGAACCATGGGTGCTCAGGGCCCCAAGAATGTGCAGCAAAACCCACTCCATCTGTTCGCAAATCCCCTCTCAACTTTTCACATGCTCCTGCCTCTG
Source organism: Apodemus sylvaticus (assembly GCF_947179515.1). NCBI lineage: Eukaryota > Metazoa > Chordata > Mammalia > Rodentia > Muridae > Apodemus > Apodemus sylvaticus. The sequence goes on along the minus strand of NC_067482.1, from coordinate 64,111,206 downwards.
TTTGCCTTCAGGATGCCCTCATATGTTTTCTACATGCCTAAAATTGCTTCAGCCTATTGTCCTAATAATAGCAGATTCCTAGATACTCATGTCACCTTCAATGGCACCACAAAAGAATGATGCATTACCTCCAAACACTAAAGTCAGCAACTATAAGTTCTTTTATTACATTTGTGTTTCCTTTGTAATTCTTATGAACTATCATATTGGAATGATGTGATTTCTTTATTTAATGTCTTTCTTGCTCATCAGTGTAGGGAAGGAGTTCAACACTACATATTAAGCAAAGAAAGAGTCCATGGAAAATTTAATAATATAAATAAATATCCATTAAGTGAATGAAATAATAAATGAAGAGAGAACATCATGTCTCAAGAGCTCAGTGGAAAGAGCACAAGAATGCCTAACAATAGAACTTATTCCAGATTACTTCCTGATTCAAATTGCTTTGTCTTCTCTTCTGATATGTTACAGGAAGCATTTTTTAGAGAAAAATATATATAAACTCCGACACTCAGTCTCTCTTCCAGGGATTAATAAGTAATGCACTCTAAATTAAAACTTAGTTAGGTTCATTTGGGATCCAAATCCTCTCGCTGTCTTTGAACTATGACAGTACCCCCAAACAATTTTAGTGCTTCATGTTGCCACCATCCATCTTCACCTGCAATAGCAGATATTCCATTACTGTTAGCATCTTCTAAGCCCAGCATCGCCAGGATTCAGATAGATGGGGAAAGCCATTTATATTGTGTCTGTAAAGTCAGGCCAACTTCTCAAGTTTTGCCTCTGAAATATTTCCTCTTATTGTAATGTTCATTATACTTTGTTTTACATCACATTGGCTGTGTTGCTACTTAGATAAGAAATATTAAATTTATGATAATATCTCATATCTTCATGCACTTCGATATTCTTAGAAATTACTTTATTCTCTATTAATTCTTTGCTTTGTGAGAATTGCTTCTTTTATTAACAACCACAGGTTTTCAAAGCTCCATCTAGCTTCAATCTCTGAATTCTTTCTTCCCATTCCCATTATGTCTTACTGAATTCTCTAAGTGAATTATTTAGCTCGGCCCAGCTTTTAAAAGTGTGATTTGCATCAGACACATTATACAAACTAAAAGCATATCATATTAAAATGTCTGTAATTGCTTGAAGGAAATGCCCCTAGGGAATATGCTGTGCTATATATAATGACTGTGGGGAAGTTTTGACTCCTCCTGTGTCTGTAACTTGAAACAAACAAAAAACAATTTATGGGCTGAGATTTGACTTAAATTTGAGGAGAAAAATGTGTTGCTGTGCCAACTGGGCTTTTATGCTTGTATTAAACTTTTTGTTATTGGCTTCAAAAGTAGTGGCAAGAGACAGGAATAAAACCCATTTGGTTTATCTCTACAACTTTGTGAGAAAGCAGTAGTTTTCCTCCTTTGTGGTTAGGCAAAAGTTTATCTGTGACAGAGAAGTACTGCGCTTTGCCAATCCTAAGCTTTCTGGCCTTTAAAAGGCATGCCTGTACCAGATAAGGATGACACAGGCTATCATGTGAGTAGATGGATGGAACTTTGCCTTCTATGACTATTTTCACATTGCTGAACAAATGTGCATTTCCTAAATGCTTTACGGGAAGATATATGTCAAAGAATGTTTCCATCCAGCGTGCCTTTCTAGAACTAGAATCTGGAAGTCACAGCATCCTGAATGATACTATTTCTTTTAAGATACTAAGATGAGATTACTGCCCAATTGCCTATATCCAATTCTCTTTGCTATTTACAAAGATCTCACCTCACACTAGCTACAATCTCACATGCCTTGTTTCCTTAGTCTTCTCTAGCCAGATGATGTACGTAGAACTTCCTATTCTGCTCTAATTCATGGAAGTTAAGTCTATTTGATTATGATGTATTTCCAGATGATGGAGGGGATTGATACTTATGTCATATTCCATTTTCTCAGAAGGAGAAATGGGAAGAGAACAAAACCTTATCTGATGAAACAGATGCTTTTCTAACATATCAAAAAGCAGCATAAATGGCAAGTGTAGATTACTGTTGCCTGGGAGCTCTGCTTCTTATTTCTCTGCAAATTTAAATTTTCAATATTCTGTATATGAAGTTTTTGAAGGTATCTTGGATACCTTAAATTAAATAATATTTTCTTCACTTCAAGAAAAGGAATGATGACAGCCACATTTTCTGAAATGATTTAAGAGGCTACTTAATTCATAGAAAACTAAGTTCAATATTTTATTTGAAAACTAGAAGAAGCACAGATGAAATCGTCTATGGGTAAGAATTTGAATGTGTTTCAGAGAGAGTCTTCAGCGGTCTGAGAAACTTTGTGATGAGATATCTACATGCTAAAGTAGTTCTGAGATAGGGTATCCTTACATAGCAAGCATTTATAAAAGCTCATGTGAAGAATTGAGTTGGGATTTTGATGGGTATTGCATTGAATCTGTATAGTGCTTTAGGCAAAATGACCATTTTAACTATATTGATTCTACCGATCCATGAGCATGGGAGGTTTTCCCATTTTTTGAGGTCTTCTTCCATTTCCTTCTTCAGAGTCTTGAAGTTCTTGTCATACAGATCTTTCACATGTTTGGTAAGAGTCACCCCAACAACTCAATTCTTCACAGAGTTAGAAAGAGCAATTATCAAATTCATCTGGAACAACAAAAAACCCAGGATAGCTAAAACTATTCTCAGCAACAAAAGGAAATCTGGGGGAATCAGTATCCCTGACCTCAAGCAATACTACAGAGCAATAGTGTTAAAAACTGCATGGTATTGGTACAGTGACAGGCAGGAGGATCAATGGAACAGGATTGAAGATCCAGAAATGAACCCACACACCTATGGCCACTTGATCCTCGACAAAGAGGCTGAAAACATCCAATGGAAAAAAGATAGCCTTTTCAACAAATGGTGCTGGTTCAACTGGAGGTCAGCATGCAGAAGAATGCGAATTGATCCATCCTTGTCTCCTTGTACTAAGCTCAAATCCAAATGGATCAAGGACCTCCACATAAAGCCAGACACTCTGAAGCTAATAGAAAAAAAACTGGGGAAGACCCTTGAGGACATCGGTACAGGGAGAAAGTTTCTGAACAGAACACCAATAGCGTATGCTCTAAGAGCAAGAATTGACAAATGGGACCTCATAAGGTTACAGAGTTTCTGTAAGGCAAAGGACACCATCAAGAGGACAGATCGGCAACCAACAAATTGGGAAAAGATCTTCACCAATCCTACATCAGATAGAGGGCTAATATCCAATATATATAAAGAACTCAAGAAGTTAGACTCCAGAAAACCGAACAACCCTATTAAAAAATGGGGTACAGAGTTAAACAAAGAATTCTCACCTGAAGAACTTCGGATGGCGGAGAAGCATCTTAAAAAATGCTCAACTTCATTAGTCATTAGGGAAATGCAAATCAAAACAACCCTAAGATTTCATCTTACACCAGTCAGAATGGCTAAGATTAAAAATTCAGGAGACAGCAGGTGTTGGAGAGGGTGCGGAGAAAGAGGAACACTCCTCCACTGCTGGTGGGGTTGCAAATTGGTACAACCACTCTGGAAAGCAGTCTGGCGGTTCCTCCGAAAACTGGGCACCTCACTTCCAGAAGATCCTGCTATACCACTCCTGGGCATATACCCAGAGGATTCCCCACCATGTAATAAGGATACATGCTCTACTATGTTCATAGCAGCCCTATTTATAATTGCCAGATGCTGGAAAGAACCCAGGTATCCCTCAACAGAAGAGTGGATACAAAAAATGTGGTATATCTACACAATGGAGTACTATTCAGCCATTAGAAACAATGAATTCATGAAATTCTTAGGCAAATGGATGGAGCTAGAGAACATCATACTAAGTGAGGTAACCCAGACTCAAAAGGTGAATCATGGTATGCACTCACTAATAAGTGGTTATTAACCTAGAAAACTGGAATACCCAAAACATAATCCACACATCAAATGAGATACAAGAAGAAAGCAGGAGTGGTCCCTGGTTCTGGAAAGACTCAGTGAAACAGTATTTGGCAAAACCAGAACGGGGAACTGGGAAGGGGTGGGAGGGAGGACAGGGGAAGAGAAGGGGGCTTACGGGACTTTCGGGGAGGGGGGGCTAGGAAAGGGGAAATCATTTGAAATGTAAATAAATTATATCGAATAAAAAAAATATTTTAAACATTAAAAAAAAAATAAAAGCTCATGTAGAAAATGTTCTGCCCAGCACATACATATGATAAATATTCTTCTGAGATTTGTTTTGTTATGCACAAATATAGACTACAAAATACTTGCACATATGCATCCTAAATGAGACCATTTGATATGATAGAGGCAGATGGCTTTGAATGGCTTTCTGAAAGGCAGCTGTAACAGCTTTATAACTTTTTAACCTCAGTGTCATGTAGAAAAGTCCACAATATAGATTAGATTTAAAAACCAAAAAAATGATAAAACCATTCTACATAGTATCGTAAAATATGGTAGCTTAAATATTTTTATGTTCAAGTTATGATGGCAAAATGCCAGACAGGACCAAATTCAAGGGAAGAAAAGTTGATTTCACTCATGGTTTCAGAGGGATTTCAATCTGCCATAGTTGAAAAGGCATTGCTGGAGTTCATGGTAGCCTGAGCCTGGGAGACACTCCTCATTCAGAGTGAACCAAGAAAAAGCTAATAAGGCAGGAACTGTTTGGACTCTCAAAGGGCTTTTTACTAGGAAACGACTTCTTCCAACCAGAATCTACATCTTAAAGGTTGCAGAATGTTGGAGACAATGCTGCAAGCCTGAGATAAAGTGTTTAAACATGACCCAGTTGGAAGAAGGTCAACTACAAACCCTAAGATTTAGAGACTGCCATTAACATTCCAAGTTATTGTCACATACCTAGAGCCTTTGGGAATAGCTTTAATTCTTTCTAATTCTTTCTGTGGAGAATTGATGTTTCCCCCCCCCCCTTTTACTATCATTTTTATAATCTCTAACCTTCTTACTAATTAACATTGCTGAATATGTGCTGTGTAGCAGGAAATCTTGAAAGGCACTGAAATAAACAGGCCTTACATTGAGTTATCCCACATGAGTGCACACATTGAGTTATCCCACAGAAGAGAGACAAACACTGAATATGAAGACCTCACTTTGCAACAAGTACCATTTAGTTTCTACTTTAACTTTTTGGTATTTAACTTGCAAAATACTCATGTTTACTAAGTGTAATGACAATGTCCCGTGTTTCAAAGATTATGCTATATTCTTCCAGGGAAAAATGGAGATTGTGGAACCTAATCATTATTATGAAAATTACAGATGTTGAAATTCAAAAGTTCATGTACAAAGTATACCAAAGCAGGAAGATTAGAGAACTGCAAGTTCAAGGTTAGGCTTGGCTACACAGTGAGATGAGATAGCTGGGGGTGGAGAATATAGAGATGGAGGTTCAGGAGAGAACATAAACTTTACATGGTGAGAACGTGTGTTGCAAAGTGATAGTTATTTTTTAAATTAGTAAAATTTGAAGTGGTTAGATTACTCTAAAAAAAGACCCAATATTCTACAGATATTTCAGCAACAAAACAGTTTAAGCAAATAGAAGATAATTTCTTAGGTATAAAGTCTTAAGATGACTGAGAGAAAAAGGGAAATTGGTTTCACATTCCTTGTGACAAAACTAAGAATCTCATGATGTATGTAATCACTAGCACCATTTTTGGAATATGTGGATACATGGGTATAATTTGCTCATCTTCACCTTTTTGGTACAATAATAAGGTATAACAGAATCATACCACTTGTAGTCATGACAAATAATTTCTTTCCTGACCACATGGCTGCTTCTTACATTATCAACAGAGTTTTCTCAAGACAACAGCAGCTGGGATTTATCCTACTTGTTTTCAGGAACTTATAAGCACCTTCATGCAAGATACTCACTGTAGTCTGGTGAGCCAGGAACTGATTTCAACCTTACATCAATAGAGATAATGTAACTTCAAAACTGTTATCATCTTGTCTGGTATTTGAATCCACTAATGGTGGCTCCATAGCTCATTGTCTTCACAAACCTGGAAGTGTCTCTTCCCAATAACCTTCCATTACAAAATGGAAGCTGTGAATGCCTTACTTTAGCATGATAGTTTAAGGAGAAATAAGTATTTCCCTGTATTAAAACTTTGGGCATAATAAATTAAGAAATTATATTTATTCATATGAATGATATATATGTTATGAACATTTATATGTTAAGAGTTTTGATATACTTTCCAATCATTCTTTATAAATAATAATTATGAAATACATGTCCTTTGTGGTTTAACTGAACTTTGTCTTCACTGAATCTGGTGTTTTTGGAGTTTGTCTCATAAACTTTGTGTTGTGTTGTCAACATCTTATTCTGATACTTTTATCAACATCAGAAAAATACATTTTGTTTATGTTTTAGGTCAAATTATCATCTAAATAATATTCACTGGATGTTTTCTATACTTGATCTTAGCCAAAAGGGCTAGAAGTGATGGATGTTTTCTTATAAGAACTTTGCCTATTGGTGATAAGTTGAGCATGCAGCCATTCAGTCTATTGTGTGATGGATAAGGATAAGATCTCTATTATTACAGGTTCAGTCAAACTGCATTGAAGATGGCATTTATTAGTTCCTTAACAAGTATGGTATGACTGAACGTGTAGGATGTGATTTTTAACTCATAGCAAGTAGCCTGCAACAGTGTATGAATTATAAAAACAGCAGGTGTCTCATGGAATCATTTCATCATATTCTTAGTTTACATAACATTTGCATTGTAAATCAGTGAATTTTGTATTTATTGACATAATCATTTCTATTCTTTACACATTTAATATAACTTTAGACTGCTTGAAATCCTGTGTCACTTGTTTCTTAGCTGACTCTCTGATATTGTCTTTTACTGTTTCTCAGCCCTCTCTATTCAAGGTATATCTCTTCATTTTTTTTTTATATGGGACACTTCATTCTCCCTGCAGATTCTTGCAATATAGCCACATCTGTATGTGTAATGCTATCACTGTTTCTCAAGCTTTTCTTCAGACTTTATCTTGTCATTATGTCTTAATCCTTGCTATTCTATTCCAGAATAAAACCTAAGCCTGGCCAATTTTATAGGATTTTAGCTTTCTGATATATAACTGGAATTTCATTGTGTTTAATAAATATATTTTGCCTCGCTCTCTTATTAATCTACAACAATGTGAGTTCTGTGAGAGCAAGAACTTTGTATTTATTGTTTTTATTGATGTATCTCTCACACACAAAATTAATTTCTAATAACCCTAAGTCTATAGTAGCTGGATGAAAACTAATTAACAAAATAAACACTTGAATAATCTCTGGTTTTCACTTTGTTTATGTCAATTTTACCATTGCAGAAGAAAAAGAGCAAGGTGATTACAAGAAGCTTCATACAATCTTAGAGAATCTAGAAGCAAGAATAATTTCAGTGTTTGCATGTGTGCTAGTATATGTATTGGGGGATGTGTGTATCACATGTATTGATGTGGAATAGAATTGTAATTGGATAAGCATAGTTTTTCTTTCTAACCCTGTAGTTGTCAAGGGTAGCATAGGAGTCTGGCTTCAGGATCAAAACCATAAGGATCTTAGACTAGAGTAGTCAAACCCTTTACTAAACAAGTTATGTAATTTCCTAGAAAAAAAGGAGACTGAAAAGACATTGTATAAACAAATGTTGAGGGATGTTCACCACTGTCTTACTTCAGTGTGGCCAGGCATAACACATTTATTTAACTACATAAGCTGTCCTACCAGAGATGTCAGTCCACTTTAAATCATCTTTAACCAATAGTTATTTTACAAAGCAGTGGGAACCTGGCTTCCCATGTTATATTGTTAACCATTCAAAGCTCAGAAAATTTTGTTTATATGGTTTTGTTCCCAAACTGCTTCAACTAACCACATGGTGAACATTTTCTGACTGCACAAAAAGAGGACTCATAGATTTATATGAAGTTTGGGTTTATTTTAAAGAAAATTGCTTTAGTTAGCAAAAATAACATTTCTGCATTGGTGAAGCTCTCTTCAAGTTATAACAATTATGGAAAAGCATAGCATTGAGAAAGGACAACACAGATGAAAAAAAGTATAAAATTTTCTGGAGAATAGAAATAGCAATTCCAAGAAAATAGTTTAGAAAATAAAGTTATTAGAAATATTAAGTCCCCCTGAAATGTGATATTTACTTGTGTCTGAGATATAAAATTCCTCAGAGTGAAACAAAACAACCTAATATATTTGTATTATACTATGCAATTATCACTTTACTTATTTGAAAAATAACTACTATTCATTATTTTTAAAAAAATGTTTACTGAATATATTCTTCATTTACATTTCAAATGTTATAGCCTTTCCCTTCCCCCTCCAAAAAAACTCCCAACCTATCCTCCCACCCCCTGCCTCTAAGAAGATGCCCCTCAACCCAAACCACTCTCCCCCTCAATTTCTCCAAGCTGAGGTAACTATCAAGTCTTCATACGACCAAGGACTTCTGTTCTCACTGATCACTGATGCCCAACAAGGCACTCCTCCTCCACACTTTTGACTGGAACCATGTGTACCACTTGGTTGATGGCTTAGTCCCTGGGAGCCCTGGAGTGTCTGGTTGGCCTACATCATTGCTCTTACCATGGGGCTGCAAACCCCTTCAGCTCATCCCGTCCTCTCTCTCCAATTCCTTCATTGGGGACCCCTCACTCAGTCAAATTGTTGGCTGCTAGCATCTGCCTCTGTATCTGTAAGGCTCTGGCATGGCCCTTCCATAGACAACCATAGCAGGCTCCTGTCCACACCCACTTCTTATCATCTATAATGGTGTCAGGTTTATAGGATGTTTATAGGATGAATTCCCAGGTAGGACAGACTCTTGGTGACCTTTCTTTTAGTTTCTGCCCCACACTTTGTCTCCCTAGATGCTCCTGTGAGTATTTTGTTCCCTTTCTCAGAAAAACCAAAGCATTCACACTTTGGTCTCCCTTCTTCTTGAGCTTCATGTGGTCTGTGAATTGTTATTTGTTCATTTTGAGCTTTTGGGCTAATATCTACCTATCAGTGAATACATACCATGTGTGTTCTTTTGTGATTGGGTTACTTCACTCAAGATGACACTTTCTAGTTCCATCCATTTGCCTAAAAATTTCATGAATTCATTGTTTTTAATAGCTGATAAACCATCATGAAGATATACCACATTTTCTGTATCCATTGCTAAGTTGAGGGACATCTGGGTTCTTTCCAGCTTCTGGCTATTAGAAATAAGGCTTCTATGGGCATAGTGGAGTATGTGTCCTTACTACATGTTGGGGTATCTTCTAGGTATATGCTCAAGAGTGGTATAGCTGGGTCCTCACATAGTACTGTGTCTAATTTTCTAAGGAACCTACAAACTAATTTCTAGATTGGTTCTACCAGCTTGCAGTCCCACCAGCAATGGAGACGTGCTCTTCTTTCTCCATGCCCTCACCAGCATCAGCTGTTCCCTGATTTTTTCATCTAAGCCATTCTGACTGCTGTGAGGTAGAATGTCAGGGTTCCCTGATTTGTATGAGTTAATTTTATATTTAGCCACTATGCTGAAATTGTTTATCAGCTTTAGAAGTTCTCAGGTGGAATTTTTGGGGTGGTTTAAGTATATGATCATATCATCTGCAAATAGTGATATTTGACTTCTTCCTTTCCAATTTGTACACCTTTGACTTCCTTTTGGTGTCTAATTGCTCTGGCTAGGACTTTAAGTACTATATTGAATAGATAGAGTGGGCAGCCTTGTCTGGTCCCCGATTTTACTGAGATTGCTTCAAGTTTCTCTCCATTTAGATTGATGCAGGCTACCGGTTTGCTGTGTATTGCATTCACTATGTTTAGCTATGGGCCTTGAATTCCTGATCTCTCCAAGACTTTTATCATGAAGGGATGTTGAATTTTGTCAAAAGCTTTCTCGCATCTAATGAAATGGCCATGTAGTTTTATTTCTTTGAGTTTGTTTATGTAGTGGATTACATTGATGGATTTCCATATATTGAACAATCCCTGCATCCATGGGCTGAAGCCTACTTCATAGTGGTGAATTATTGTTTTGATGCATTTTTTAATTTGGCTGGCCAGAATTTTATTGAGTATTTTTGCATTAATGTTCATAAGGGAAACTGGTCTGAAATTCTCTTTCCTTGTTTGGTCTTTGTTTGGGTTAGGTATAAGTGTTATTATGGCTTCATACTATGAACTGGGTAGTGTTCCTTGTATTTCTATTTTGTGGAATAGTTTGAAGAATATTGGTATTAGCCCTTCTATGAAGATCTGATAGAATTCCCCACTAAACCCATCTGGTACTGGGCTTTTTTTGGTTGGGAGGCTATTAATGACTGCTTCTATTTCCTCAGGAATTAAGGGACTATTTAGATGGTTTATCTGATCTTTTTTTAACACTGGCACCTGCTATGTGTCTAGAAAATTGTCCATTTTGTCCATATCTTCCAATTATGTTGAGTATAAGCTCTTTTAGTAGTATCTGATGATTTTTTGAATTTCCACACTTACTGTTGTTATGTCTCCCTTTTCATTTCTGATTTTATTGATGTGGGTAGTCCTTCGTGCCCTCTGGTTAATCTGGCTAAGGGTTTATCTATCTTCTTGATTTTCTTAAAGAACCAGCTCCTGGTTTTGTTGAGTCTTTGTATAGTTCTTTTTTGTTTCTATGTGGTTGATTTTAGCACTGAGCTTGATTATTCCCTGCAGTCTACTCCTCTTGAATGAATTTGCTACTTTTTGTTCTTGAGCTTTCAAGTGTGTTCTCAAGCTGCTATTGTAAGTTCTCTCCATTTTCTTTTGGAGGCACTTAGAGCTATGAGTTTTCCTCTTAGCACTGCTTTTATTGTGCCCCATAAGTTTTGGTACGATGTGTCCTCATTTTCATTAAATTCTAAAAAGTCTTTAATTTATTTCTTTATTTCTTCCTTGACCAAGTTATCATTGAGAATGTGTATGTGTGTTTTCTGTTGTTTTTGTTTAAATTTAAACCTTAGACCGTGGTGATCTGATAGGGTGCATGGAATTATTTCAACACTCCTATATCAGTTGAGGCCTGTTTTGTGACCATTTATATGATCAATTTTGGAGAAGGTACCATGAGATGCTGAAAAGAAGTTATATTAATTTGCTTTAGAATGGAATGGTCTATAAATATCTGTTAGATCTATGTGGCCCATAACTTCTGTTAGTTTCACCATGTCTCTGTTTAGTTTGTGTTTCATGATTTGTCCATTGCTGAGAGTGGGATGTTGAAGTATCCCCCTGTTATTGTATAGGGTGCGATGTGTGCTTTGAGATTTAATAAAGTTTCTGTTATGAATGTGGAATCCTTGAATTTGGAGCATAGATGTTCAGACTTGAGAGTTTGTGTTGGTAGATTTTTTTTTCCCTTTGACCAGTATGAAGTATCCCTCCTTTTGTTTTTTGACAACTTTTGGTTGAAAGTCGATTTTATCTGATAGAAGAACAGCCACTCCAGCTTGTTTCTTGGGACCATTTGATTGGAAAATTGTTTTCCAGCCTTTGACTCTGAGGTAGTGACTTTCTTTGTCACTGAGGTGGGTTTCCTGTATGCAGCAAAATGTTCAGTCCTGTTTATTTTTCCAGTCTGTTAGTCTATGTCTTTTTATTGAGGAATTGAGTCCATTGAGTCAAGAGATATTAAGGAAAAGTAATTGTTACTTCCTGTTAATTTCATTGTTAAAGGTGGAATTCTGTTTGTGTTGCTATCTTCTTTTGGGTTTGTTGAAAGCAGAGTGCTTAATTGTTTTTTCTAGGGTTTAGTTTCCCTCCTTGTGTTGGTAATTTCTACCCATTATCCTTTGTAGATCTGGGCTTATGGAAAGATATTGTGTAAATTTGGTTTTTTCATGGATGTCTTGTTTTCTTTGTCTATGGTAATTCAGAGTTGTTCTCAGTATAGTAAGTAGCCTGGGCTAACATTTATGTTCTCTTAGGGTCTGTATGACATCTGCTCAGGATCTTTTAACTTTCATTGTTTCTGGTAAGAAGTCTGGTATAAATTTGATAGGTCTGCATTTATATGTTACTTGATCTTTTTCCCTTACTATGTTTAATAGTCTTTCTTTATTTAGTGCATTTGGTATTTTATTATGTGATGGGAGGAATTTCTGTTCTGGCCCAGCCTGTTTGGAGTTCTGTAGGCTTCTTGTATGTTCATGGGCATTTCTTTTTTTTTTTCTTTTTTCTTTTTCTTTTTTTTTTTTTTTTAGGTTAGGGAAGTTTTCTTCTATAATTTTGTTAAAGATATTTACCTGCCCTTTAAGATGTAAATCTTCACTCTCTTCTATACCTATAATCCTTAAGATTAGTCTTCTCATTGTGCCCTGGATTTCCTGGATGTTTTGGGTTATAAGCCTTTAGCATTTTGCATTTTCTTTGACTGTTGAGTCAATGTTCTCTATGATATCTTCAGCACCTGAGATTTTTCTATCTCTTGTATTCTGTTGTTGAAGCTTGAATCTATGAATCCTTATTTCTTTCCAAAGTCTTCTATCTCCAGAGTTGTCTCCCTTTGTGATTTCTTTATTGCTTCTACTTTCATTTTTATATCCTGGATGGTTTTGTTCTGTTCCTTCACTTGATTTTTTTTTTTTTTTTTTTTGTGTGTGTGTGTGTGTATGTTTTCCTGAAATTCTTTAAGGGATTTTTTTGTTTCTTTTTTAAGGGCTTCTACCTGTTCACCCATCTTCTCCTGTATTTCTTTAAGATAGTTATTTATGTCCTTCTTGATGTCCTCTATCAGCATCATGAGATATGATTTTTAAATCCAAATCTTGCTTTTCTGGTGTGATGGGGTATCCACGATTTCCTGTTGTGGTTGAACTGGGTTTGGATGGTGCCATGTGGCCTTGGTTTCTGTTGGTAATGTTCCTGTATTTGCCTTTTGCATTCTGGTTATCTCTGGAGTTAGCTGGTCTTGCTGTCTTGGATTGCAGCTTATCTGTCCTGCAAGCATGTGTAACTATCCTCCAGGGATTCCCATTCTCTCTGTGCACACAGGTATATAGGCACTCCTGGGAGACCAGCTCTCCTGTGGTGGTGTTTGTGTATGAGGCTCTGTGGCCCAGGGTCTGCTCTGTGCTCTCAGGTCTCTCCACAGTCCTGGGAGGTTAGCTATCTCACTGCTCTACCTGGATGGATGTGGTGCATTGTGCACCCACGTCTCTCTGCACTCCAAATGCCCTGAGTGCAGCCGGTTCTTAAATGCCTTGAGTGCAGCTGTTTCTCAAATGTTCTAAGTGACGTTGGCTCTCTAGGATGAATCAGGAAATGTTGCCTTCACTGTGGCAGAGCTGGCAAGATTCTGCCCCAGCAGAATGAACAGGCAGAGGAAGGGGCAGAAGGAATGAGAGGGGAGTGGTATTCAGGAAGGCAGGGGTTTTGGTGGTTGCTGGGTAGCAAGGCCTACAGATGGTGTCCCAGCAGCAGTCCTGGGACTCCAGAGGTTGGAGGGGTTTCTTACAAAATCCCCTGAGTGCAGCTGGTTCTCTGGGATGTATCAGGAAATGGTGTCTTCATTGTGGCAGAGCTGGCAAGAGTCTGCCCCAGCAGAAAGGAAAGGGGAGGGGTAAGGGTATTTGTTATTTTTAAACATAAAATTTTACTTTCAATTGTGTATCTGTGGTATGTGCTTGTGTGTGTGTGTGTGTGCGTGTGTGTGTGTGTGTGTGTGTACCTGTAGGCACTTTTGCTTCACCCAGCTCCAGTGCTAGGAATTGAATTTCGGATCTCTGCAAGTACAGTATTAACCACTGGAGCATCTGTCTAGTCCTGTTGTTTATCATTTAACTATTTCAAATTGAGTGTAGTACTCCTATAATACTAAGAGAGAATAATTACTTGCTTATTTTATAAATACAATGAAATATTTTCCAGGTTTAAGTAGCTTAATCAACACTTATCCAGAATACAATTGGAATGGTAATCATATTGTCTTAGGATTATCTTATTAGAGAGTTCAGCTGTCTATATGAAACAATAAAATTCTTCCAGTAGAAATGAGACTATTTTCTTCCAAGTCCCATTATCATGCAAATGACTAAAGCATTGTAAGTTTGATTGCTCAAGACTGATCAGAACTCATTAAGATCAATTGCTTTTTATATTATATTTTTGTAAATCTAGGAGTCAAGCCACTGAAATAAAGAAAAAGCATGAATGCTATTTTTGCCTATCATTAACTCAACACAAGGTTACTAATAGAAATCATTTAAGGAAATGAGAATTCAAACTTAAACCAATTGTTATTACTAAAAGGTTAATCCCTTTGGAAAAAAATGAGCCATTACTACCCAGCAGATTAATACAGTTAAAGCTCATTTTATTGCATATATTACAACTATAATATGACATGAAAAAAATCTAAAAACATATTTAAACTGTCATTTGTAATAAAATTCAACTCAAGAGCATAAAAACTAAATTAATTTTTATGATAACAAAATGTACTAAAGTAATATTATTGTTTATATATGTTAAGCTAAGAATAACAGAAATCAAGTAACACTAATATCAAAACCAGTAAGCTAAATTATTATCTAGAAAATGTGTAACAAAAATTTATTTTCAAAATAAAATATGAATGGCCTCACCTTAGAGAGGGGTTCTGAGAGAAGGAGTGTCTGGGTACATCAAAATCTATGACCTGAAATCAAATGTTCCGTCCAAGCTAACTGCCTAAGTTCTCTTTGAGACAGCATTCCAGATTGCACTTTTTCTATGTTTTGCTCTACTTTAGGTAACTTAGTCTTGCTATTTTAAAAACTCTCTTGATAGCTCTTCTTTTCCAGGTCAAAAGCCCATTTTGTTTTGTTTGTTGTTTTTGTTGTTTGCTTGTTTTGTTTTGTTTTTATTTTATACATCAATTCAGTCATTAATTATTCCAGGTTCCCTTTTGATTATCCCATGTATCAGCATCCCATAATCCCAGCCCCTTGATTCTTGGACAAAGACAGAAACACAAGCACAGACGATAAGGTAGCTCTCTCTCCGTCCTCTAGAAGTCCTTTGGCTACAGGAGGTAATCACTTTAGTATGTTTATCCTCCTATGGTAGGAATCTCAGCTAGTTCCAGAGATGCTCCCACAAATTTCCCTTCTAATTCTTAGACCCCCTTCCTCATGCCTGATTGCCATCCCTGTAACCCTCCTCACCACTTATCCTACCTAGTTCCCTCTCTCTATCTACCTCTGATGACAATTTAGTTTCCTCTTCTAAGTATGATTTTCACAATCCTTCCCTTATTAGCAGTTTCTGTGAATCTGTGGAGTGTAGCATGGGTATCATTCAGTGTCCACTTGTAAGTGAATATATACCATGTATGCTTATTTGAGTTACTGAACTCAGGATGACATTCTTATGTTCTAAATGTTTGCCTGCAAATTTCATGGTGCTTTTGTGTTAAATATCTGAATAGTATTCCATTGTATAGATATTTAACAATTTTTTAACCTTCTTTTAGTTGAAAGGCATCTATATTGTTTCCCATTTCCGGCCCTTATGAAAAAAGCCACACTGAGTTTATGTGTATATGTATATATATACATGTGTATATGTGGGGAGGGGACCTCTTGTGCCAGAATATTCATAACTGTCTCTCTAAATGAACTCATTTATTGAGGCTACCCATACGTTTCATAAGGTTTTATTTTATTTTCCCATCTTCCTAAGCATAACAAGTTCCTGTATCTCTGTGATCAGAAAAGTCATTTTAGGCATGCCACAGACACCACACTATAAGTAAGTGAGAAAATTTATATACCTATAGCCATATAAGAAATAAGAAGATAAGAAGAATATTAGAGGAGAACTAAGGAGGGAGATGGGAAGATAAAACAGGGAAGAAGATGAAGAGGGATAAATTACATTAGAATACTTGAAATACATACTTGAAAAATCCATATGGAAACAATTTGGATAGGCATTTCTTTGCCTATAAAAACAGAAAGACTCTATTGCTAAAGATAGTTATACTTTAGTCTAAATCAATGGGATGTGAAAGTGGGAGAGGAAAGAGGTACTGAGTAAAATTGGGTAGATAGTGAAGGGTGAGTCTTATCAAAGTAAAGTTCATTTATTTTGAAGGGAAAATATAATAGTAGATATTACATATTGTGCTAGTTAACGATTTAACAACTGGACACAGACCTAGATATACCGGGAAGAGAGAATCTCAATTAAGAATTCCGTCCACTAGATAAGCCTGTGGTCACGTCTATGAAATATTTCTTAATTGCTAGTTGATGTATGAGGGCCAAGCCACTTTAGAGGGTCCGTAAGGAAGTGGGCATGGATTGTATAAGAAAGGCAGAACAATCAAAAGAGGTAAGTCAATAGGCAGAGATCCACTATGGTCACTGTTTCAGGTTCTACCTCCTGGTTCCTGCACTGAGATCCTTTCAGTAACAGTATTCAATCCCATGTAACAAATAGTTTTGAGTACTTAGTGGAGCAATCAGTTTACCAATGAGTATACATTAGCATGAAAATTGACGACTGTCCGCTCTGCTTGAGAAATTCCATCAAGCCTCATAAAATTGTGAAGATTTAGAGATTTATTTAAAAGCTGTGACTTTGTTGTTGTGTTATTTTGTTTTGTTTTTGTTTTGTTTTTGTTTTGTTTTTTTTTACGGTAGGGTCCCATGTAGTTTTTTCTTATGGATTGAAACATTCTCTCCTAGAGGGGTGATGAAACTCTCAAAGTTCATGAAATTTATGAGATTTAGGAAGCTCCGCCCTGAGGTAGGATAAGCAGTAAACAATTGCTCAGGGCAGAAGAGGCTTTGGGACAGAACACAGTACAGAACCTAGCACACAGTACAGTTGGAAACAGTAGCACAACTTTCATGAATCATCCTTGTTGATGCGGTGAGCTTTTAGAGGTGTAGCTGCCTGAGTCACACATGCTTTTATAAGTAACCACATGAAACTCATTGTTTCACCAATTCAGACCAGAATGGAACCATTTCTTTAATCTGTTGTTTACCTGTCTGTCTGGAGTTGCTACAAATAGGTGCTCTAGGAAAAGTAGCTAAACAGTGATCTAGAGAAAACAGACTTGTAAACAGCTTGGGGAGAGCACTTGATCACTTAAGATGGTTGGTGAGGAACATCTCCAGAGATGGGGAGAAGGGATGCATATTTTGAAAATGATTACTTGGTTTATGGTATGTATATGTTTGATTAAATATGAAACAAGAGGGCCAAATTAAAAAAACATGCTATTACCTCAGTAAAAATGATGCTGGATTCTATGACAAATAAGACCTAGATTTCCATAGTTTGTTAGAGTGCCATTTCTCCATGCCTTTTGAAGGCAGGAATTTCTGACATGCTAATGTCCTTCTTCCCAAGCAGAAATTGAGAGATAATAAATAATGTGCCTTATACTCTAATTTTCATACGTGGGATTTGTTTTTTGTTCATCTTCTGCAAGGAAAATCATATAGTAGGAAGAACTATTTATTCAAAGCTGAATGACATTAAGTTTTACTTATATTGCACTAGCAGTCATATGACCAAATACAGAAATAACGCTGTTACATATCCAGGCATGCAAAAGGGTATTACTCACTAATTCATACCATGAACAACTAGAGAGGTTATGTTTTGATGTTCTGAGCTTGTTTAATGTTAAATATTGTTAATGTTCTACTGGAGATGAATAGTGGAAATTCAGTTGGTACATCTGGAATTTGAAGACAATCTTTGACTTGGTTTTAAATATTAGGGAAATGGGTAAGGGAAAGTGAATCAGTAGGTAAGATGTCTTGTGGAACCAGAATGATGCTTTGAATCCAAATCCCTGGAGCTCCCTTTAAAAGTTGGGTATGGTCAAACATCTGACAGCCCTGACACACCATCTTTATGAGGGCTGCAGACAAGATAGTTTTAGGAGCATGCAAGTTGCTAGACTAGGATGAGATCTGCTCTCAAGAGAGCAAAGCAGAAAGTAATAGAGCAAGATACCAAATGTCCTCTCCAGTCCTCTGAACCTGCACACACACAGGTGTACACATACCAAACAGGTACACCAAACACCCAGACATACACATACACAAAAATAAAATGATTGGTGAAATTGACATGTTCTTCTCGTTTTTAGAGAGGGAGAAGGGGGTACTTGATGTACTGACAGCATTAGGAAGACTGAAGTAGAACCGTCTATCTCAGAGGCAGTATTGATCAGGATAAGCTGGTGTTTCCTTCCCTCTTGCTCCCTGCTGTAGTGCTACTGCCACATGCCCCTGCTGTTTGGAGCATGACCAGTGTGACCAAGTAACTCAATTAAACTATTGATACTTATTTTTTAATTAATGAATGTTTACAGTAATATAAGATACTATCCCCCTTTTTGTTGACAACTCAATAAATTCAGTTAATGCCACCCATTAAGGCCTGAATGTGAGATCACTGGAAGACTATGAGGGGCCACATATTGCAAAATAAATAAATAATAAATAAATAATGAATTGCTGTTTCCAGCAACTATCGACAGCCAATATTGCTTTGGTAAGTGGGGATCCTAAATCATCTAGCTCATCTATGTAGGAATATTGTCTGCCTTGATGTGGTACAGGGAATCTCAGCTCCTCTGAGTTTGTAATTGCAATAGCCTATCTCATCAAGGAGACATCATTTTACAGCACTCCTCCTGACCTTTGACTCTGCGATTTTTCTACCTCCTCTTCCACCACCTTCTCTGAGCTTTGGTGGTCAATACAGAGGTCCCTTTCAATGCTCTGTACTCAGTGTCTTTTTCTCAGCCCTTTTACCATGCACATCTCTATTAAGTGCTGTCTACTACATAAAGTAAGTTCTCTGACCAAAGTTGAGAGCAACACTGAACAGTGGGTATAATCATAAATATTTATAAGACACCTAGACAGAATGAACATTTAGCAAAATGATAATTTCAATTTCTACCCTGGAGCCCATAACATCCTCAGCCATGGGCTTTTCACCAGGATTACAGAACCAGGTATTAAACTCTCCCAGTGAAGCAAGCATCACGAATCCATCCAGTGGAGATAATGTGTGGCAAAACTTTTCCTGGGAAGATGCAACTCACTGGTTTACCTACCCTAGATAGGGAACCCATGACAGATCAAAGTATGGACATCACCAAAGTCCAACTTTGTGAATCAATGAGTTTAAGTCAGGTTACTTATAGGAGTATGGGTGAGAGGTTACTTACAGGAGCAGAAATGATTTCAAGACAGCTGCATTATTAAAGGCCAACCCACCATGGTGATAGATCCCAAACATTTGGAGCATACCTCACAGACTGTAGGCAGCCCAACAGGTTGGAGAATGTTCTTCCCAGGTGCTTCAGTCTGTCTATTCCTTTTCCAGGCAGCTTAGCTGGTTTTTGCTTCTAGGCTGCTGGCCTAGTTTCAAGAGTCTTCTTTGCATCTTGGCTTATCTGAAAAGTCTTCTCAGCAGTTTGGCTTTTCTGAGAGCAACGGTCAAATTTTATTGCTTACTCTAGCAAAGACAAGGCCTAGTGAATCTGGTCAATTTCATGGACTTCCTGAAGATATTTTGCATTTTTTAAATTTTTCTTTGTAAAGATCTTCTTCACAAGGTGAAATATTTCTATCTCACAGCAAACTGTTATCCAACTGAAACTGGTTTCACATACAAATAAGAAAGCAGTTAGTTACTATAAAACAATCATTCTACTTTTAATCTAGTAGAGGCACATCTTACTTGGCAGGTTAGTATTTAGAAAGTATGTTTCAACACTATATGAGAGCATTTATATCTTTCCTCCCTCAGAAGTTTGCTCAGCATCTTCCAGCACTATGTAAGCTAGCTAACAATTAAAATGTTTCCCAGCCTGTTTAAGATTGATTTTTATATGCCCTACAGCCAAAATGTGTGCTGTCTTAGGAAGAGGGTCTTACTGTAAGTATTATAGCTCTGAGGGGAAAGTTATATTAGTGGCTGGGAGCCAAGGATTACCACAAAGTCACAGTGCACAGTAAGCCTCATATAAGATATTTATTCATAGAATGGTAGCTGCCTCTGCTCCAGAGAGAGACAGCTGAGAACTGAGCAGGGGACAGGCTCTCATCTAGGGTATTGAGTAGGGAATAGGGGCTCTTGGGGTTGGGGTAGATGAAGTTTTCCAGGATGGCTAGGATTCGGAGGATTCTATGGCCTGGTTTTGGGGCAAGCTCAGAGATTGTTAGAAGTTTGAGTTCAGGGATTGGTTGGATTCTGTGGTCTGATCTTGGGGTAAGCTCAAGGATTTGTTAGAATCTGAGCTCAGGGACTTGTGGGTTTTCAAGTCCTGAGTTTGGTAGGATAGAGCTTGGTTGTCTGTATCTCAAGTGGATGTGTATTAGTCTTTTCTTCTCAATACTGCCATTTTTCTTATGAGCAGAACCTGGGTGTTGGAGTTCTTCAAAGGCCAGGCTTGGCTTCTTTTACTTGTGTGCCTCAAGGGATCAGACATGGTTGCCAGAGTAGTCTGGGGCTGGACCTACACTAACCATGTTTGATGGAAATGGTGGAAACAGAGCTTTAATTTGTTTAATTCTAATTCATTGAAATTTAAATCAGAATATATCTATCTATATCTATCTATATCTATCTCTATCTCTATCTCTATCTCTATCTCTATCTCTATCTCTATCTCTATCTCTATCTCTATATCTATCTATATCTATATCTATATCTATATCTATATCTATATCTATATCTATATCTATATCTATATCTATATCTATCTCTATCTATCTCTATCTATCTCTATCTATCTCTATCTATCTCTCTCTCTCTCTCTCTCTCTCTCTCTATATATATATATATATATATATATATCTCACAACCACTTGTGAAAAGTACTAGATTTAGATTCATTTAAACATCACAATCAAAAACAATATAAATCCCCAATACTCGCCTTATGTACCAAGCACAATTTAAAACACTGTGTGCATTTCTGGGGGGGGGTGTATATGCATGTGTATGTTTTTTCTTTTTGTGTATATGCTTATGTGTTTTCATCCACTGGTGTTTAAATGCTTTTGGAGGGCAGAAATTGATATCAATTGCCTTCTTCTATTGTTTTCTTTAATACTTGAGACAGGGCTTCTCACTGAAGCTTAACAGTTTGGCCTGGTTAGCTGGAGCCTCCTATCTCTGCCTCTCCAGTAACTGTTGTCACAGGTGCTCTACATGAAGCTCAGTGTTCAGTGTCTGTGGCCATGCTCTACTGTAAGATCCACAGACTTGTGCAATATTTACCAGTGGAACCCCAAGGTGAGTACTTCTGTTATAGTGACTACTTTTGGTAAAGAATACAATACTAGAGGTATGACACATGCTTCTTTCTCATAGGAAATGTGAGGTTCAATGAAGGAGGTAGACAAGAAAAAATGCTGTTGCAGGCATGGTAAGAACAACAATATAGGCCAGCCGAGTGACAGAAATTAATCTAACAGAGGGAATGAAGGGATATACAAAGAAATGGATCTGATAGTCAAATAGAAGTTCAAAGGGCAAAGCTGGTAATATCAAATCTATTTTCCACATTCCCAGTGGCATTCATTCCTTTTTTTCTTTATTGTAGATTTATGCAATTCACAATAGACAAGTTTCTCTTCCCTACCAGGAAAATAATATGACTGCCTTTTGACCTCAACCCTATATAGTATTACGGTATATAGAGCCATTCGTCCTACTGAAAGATTTAAAGTATCAAATATGACAGGAGCTGTTTCCTATCTCCTGCCATGTGCCTTCAGTTGGCTTAAAGTTGGTTTGTTCGGAGCCAAACAACAGCTGCCACGGCGTGGCTGCCCTCTCCTGGAACAGGTCAGCTCGCCTGGCACTGAGCTTAGCCTGTTTCCGTGCATCATTAAGGCCAGATAACGATTAGCTAAATTATTCCTTCTCTTAGCCTAATGAGCTGTGAGGTGATATGAGTATACTTCAGTCTAAAAGTTATAAAACTAAACAGGGAGATTTTATCCTGAGATAACTTTTCTAGAAGCTACCCATTTAACTCCACAGAGCTCTTCTTTTGTTGGCTTACAGAAGTGTAGTCCAAAAAGTAACCACATCATCCATAGACTGTTGTCAGGTTGGGTTTGTAGACAAATCTTTTCTCAATGTGTACTGTGAATTCATGTGTATCCTTTTTTTTTTTGCTTGTTTGTAGGACTAGAGATTAAACCCAGACCTAGCATGAACTAGGAAAACCAAATTTAGCTACAACCCCAGGCCACATCTACTTTCTTTTGTTAACATATGGAAATGCAGATTTTTGGAAATATCTTCATTTGTACTACAATACATATTTACTTTGATTTTTTTCTTTTATTTTCTCCTTTCTTATTTATGCCTTGTTGATATGGTTGACATAGATGTTTCTTCTATCTCTATTTATATAGTACAAAGAATTTCTCACATATTAGATTCCCATTTTTGTGTTGTCTTTTAATTAAAAGAAATAAATTGCTGTGGGTTACTACTTGTGTTCAAATCTAAAAAGGTATACTGTAACCTTATTTACAGAAAAGCATGCATGCACACACACACACACACACACACACACATACACACACACACACATACACACTCACATGTGTAATCTGAACCTGTAAGCCAGCCTCAATTCAATATTAGCCTTTACAAGAGTTGCCTTGCTCATGATGTCTCTTCACAGCAATAGATATCTAATACACACACCTGCACCTACCCACCCATACCCACACCCACATACACCTACCCACCCACATATATATATATATATATATATATATATATATATATATATATATATAGAGAGAGAGAGAGAGAGAGAGAGGGGGGGGGAGGATTTAGAAGGCAGTTTGATCCTGTCTCCATTAGCTGAATTATGGTAGTTGGACACCCCCAGAGCTTGTGAGTTCCCTGACCATGGGTTCTTGGTCAAATTTAGAGTACCAGACATTTTTGTTCTACTATGGAGCAGACCTAAAATCCTATAAAATAGTGCTTGGTTACCTCCATAATCTGTATGTGACTATTTTATACCAAGGATCAGACTCAGCTTGGAGAGGGATTCTGAGGCAGGGGTGTCGGGCAGTGGCAAAAACAAATGACTCAAAGTCAAATCATGGATCTGAGCTAGCAGCTTATATTCTGCTGGGACAGCTTTCCAGCTTTCTTTCTGTTTGGCTTTCTTTCTCTCTGATCTGCTTTCTTTGGACATCTCTAGAGGGCTTCTCTTTGCTTTGCTTGAGACAAAGAACCCACTGACCACCTATGACCCCCTCCCCACCCCCAGTATACCCGGGCTTCTCTCCTGTTCCTGCTATTATAAAAATTCTCTAGATAGCTCATCTCTTGCAGATCATAAACCAAGTCTTTTATTTTACATAACAATCCAGATATTTACTTCAGGTTTCCTTTCCTCTATCCTATGAATTGCAGGGGCCCAAACAATCGCTGAAGAAAGGACCCCAGAGTCAGATAGTATGCAAAAACAAAGACTGTTTATTCTGTCGAAACAACCAGCATGCATATGGGAGTCAACCATTTTTTGAAATGTTGACCATTTCATTTGACCCCAGACAAAGGAGTGAAGGTGTTCTTATAGGGAACCCAGGAACTCTCCAGAGGGATTAAGTAATCTAAAATTTCATTGGTGGACACTGCAGAGAAGGAGGTCATAGGTGGTCAGTGGTCTGCATTCCTATGTCATGAATGTTTAACCATAGGATGAAGTGGGGCTGACCAGTACAGATGGCCCATTCTGACATAAGATATTTCCCCATTTTTTTTATGATTATCCTTAGGCTGTTATTTGGAAGGGTTATCTTCTAGATTTTATAGTCTGTCCCTGGAGCTGATATCCTATGGCATAGTTTCTGGGACTTCTGGTCTGTTTCTGGAGCTGGTGCCTTAAATTCTTTTTTTAAAAAATCAAGTCTGGTCCTTAATTGGAGACTGATGAGATCTATGCTGTCCTTTGAGAATCAGTATCTTGTGACCACACTCCCTTAATTCTTAGGAGACAGCAAGCACACATTTTCTTTTAACAAAGCAAAAGAAATTGGAGATTTTTCAGTCTCTGTTAAGGACAAATGATAAGCTATCTCAATGGGACCCTGTCCTGAAATTACCATTTCTACCTAGGCCTGGAATCACTGTGTCCCAGGCTGACCTTGAACTCCATTATCTGTCTTTGTATCTTTCTGAAAAGTTGACTCATTAATTCAGCTGCCTTTGTTTAGATTTATGAAGCCACCCATATAACTCATATTGCATCCTTATATTTTGCAGAATAAAACTTTGTGCGTGTGTGCGTGTGTGTGTGTGTGTGTGTGTGTGTGTGTGTGTGTGTGTTATTTTCTTTATTTACATTTCAAATGTTATCCCCTTTCCTGGTTTCCCCTCTGAAAACACTCTATACCATCCCCCCCTTCCCCTGCTCACCAACCCACCCACTCCCTTTTCCCTGTCCTGGTATTCCCCTATACTGTGGCATTGAGCCTTCTCAGGACCAAGGGACTCTTCTCTCTTTGATGTCCAACAAGGCCATCCTCTGCTACATATGCAGCTAGAATCATGGGTCCCTCCAAGTGTACTCTTTGGTTGGAGGTTTAGTCCCTGGGAGCTCTGGGGGTACTGTTGTTCGTCCAATGGGGCTGCAAGCTCCTTCAGCTCCTTGGGTCCATTCTCCAGCTCCTCCATCGGGGACCTTGTGCTCAGTCCAATGGTTGGCTGAGATTATCCACCTCTGTATTTGTCAGGCACTGGCAGAGCCTCTCAGGAGACAGCTATATCAGGCTCCTGTCTGCAAGCACTTGTTGGCATCCATAATGGTGTCTGGATTTGGTGACTGTATATGGGAGCCTTAAGGACTGTCCGGAAGGTCCCACCATTTACCATTTTTGCTGACATAAGCCGCACTTCACCTCCAGACTTGTGCTGTCTCTTATTATCTTAGAGTCATTAACATTGAGAGCATTCCTTAGAGGAGGAATGTAAAAGATGTACATTATTTTACAAATAAACCTTATACCTAAGGTAGCCCTCAGCACTCTTGGAGGCCCAAGTCCCCCTGGATGGCCATGCCCCAGAAGAAGGAACCTTGTAATTTTGCCCCACTAAGGCCATGCCAGCATGCCAGACCAGGCAATTTTATCTTGTCATCTTACACACACTCACCAATCACACAAAAAAGTGAACAGAACTCTTTCCATTGCTGGAAAGCCAAGCCAGCTTAGAGGAACCTCCTGGTCAGTGTTAAGCTTATGTCTCCATATTCTGTCATCAATATATGTGACATCTTCAGCAGTAGAATCTACCCTTTAAAATTTGATGGGCAAACAATAGAAAAAAAAGCAATAATCTGGATTATTTTGGGAGTGCTTGGGACACCTCTGGCCCACAAGCAGGAAGTATGCCACACGTGGCACTGTGCTTTTATTTGACAATCTGTGATTTTTGGATAATAGTTTTGGAAGAAGACATTATTCTTTCTTCATTTTAAAAATAACTTTTATATATGTTAAAATATTATACACATAATAAACACATATATAGTCTCTATTGCTTTGAGTATAATATATTATTCTTTTATCACCAACAACCAATGTGTATGGTGACATAAGTGATCCTTTAAAGACAGACAGCCTAATCTAAATTCCAGGCGTTTTATGAATGCTTCCTGTGTGGCATTTGTAAGATACATCTTCATAAATTCCTTCGCCATACTGATTGTATTGCATTTGGATTTACTTGTGCACAGGCTCACGCGTAAGATCAAGATATCATTTTTGACAGCATGCTTACCTACACTCATCACATGTATTGGTTTTATCTAGAAAATGGATCCCCTGGAGAAGTAGATTTAAGACATTTTTGTTCTGAAGTTTTTCACATAACATGCTTTTAGAGTCACCCTTGTATGAGATCACTAATTAATGGCAAATTTGTTTCTCCGTCTTTGTCTCTCTCTGTCTCTCTGTCTCTGTCTCTCTCTGTTTCACTCTGTCTCTCTCTATTCTCTCTCTCCCTCTTTTTATAAATACCCAGAGTATAGAATGTCTTATCATAAAAACACTTCCATAAGTGATTGACAAAGCAATTTTTCAGGTTTTTACCTGATGTATAATTTACTAATATTTTGATCAAATAATACTAAAATCTTGGTTAAAATCTACTTCTATATACAATCTTTAACTTTTTTCTTTACTTCCTTGAAAATACCAGACTATATGTATCAAAATTAGAGGTGATATATTATTAACTAATTCACTGAAGTTTTGTATAATCTCTCCTAAATTACCTTTCATATAAATCTTCCACTGTAATCTCATTAGAGAATATATTTTTAGACAAAGGTGATTATTTTTATGTTTTTAAAATATGAACTGTAGGGTGCATAGTGTAAGTAATGTAAAGTGGAACAATCAATAGGTATTGCAGATATCAGCACCCACTGCATCTTTCAGAATTACTTAGTCAATTTAAGCTAATTTTTTTAAAATTTTATTCGATATATTTTTATTTACATTTCAAATGATTTCCCCTTTTCTGGTACCCCACTCCCCGAAAGTCACATAAGCCCCCTTCCCTCCCTCTGTTCTCCCACCCATCCCTTCCCACTTCTCTGTTCTGGTTTTGTCTTATACTGCTACACTGAGTCTTTCCAGAACTAGGGGCCACTCCTCCGTTCTTCTTGTACCTCATTTGATGTGTGGATTATGTTTTGGGTATTTCAGTTTTCCAGGCTAATATCCACTTATTAGTGAGTGCATACCATGATTGATCTTTTGAGACTGGGTTACCTCACTTAGTATGATGTTCTCCAGCTCCATCCATTTGCCTTAGAACTTCATGAATTCATTGTTTCTAATGGCTGAATAGTACTCCATTGTGTAGATATACCACATTTTTTGTATCCATTCCTCCATTGCAGAATACCTGGATTCTTTTCAGCTTCTGGCTATTATAAATAGGGCTGCTATGAACATAGTGGAGCATGTATCCTTATTACATGCTGGGGAATCCTCTGGGTATATGCCCAGGAGTGGTATAGCAGGATCTTTCGGAAGTGACGTGCCCAGTTTTCTGAGGAACCGCCAGACTGATTTCCAGAGGTATCTGGGCTGGGATAAAACCTACATATCTATCAAGCCTTAGATGTTGTTGATGCTGCTGTTCTGAAACCACACCTTTACAAACAATATGAGCAAAGGAAGAGACAACCTGAAGAGGACTTACTCATCCACCCATTATTCATAAATTCATTCAGTAAAGCATGTAGTGTGAAGTGGAATTGCTATCCGTGTAGAGTCTATGCTGTACATTCATAAAGTTCTGAATTTAATCTAAAACACAGCAAAAAGTAAATAATTTTATATAAATACTTATTATATGCTTATAATACCTACGTCTTAAGATTATACTCTTCCATTGATATCTATTGAATATATCCAGAAGAAAATGTGGAAGTGGCTTAAATCTAAGATGAATTAATATTTTAAATAATCCTCTAATTATGTTACTAGGATAACATCCAATGTATTACATATATTCCTTACAAAATATGAGTAAATTCATTGTTACAATTCATCACATAATCTGAGGCTTTTTACAAATATAAGTAATAAGGTAAGATTGTTTACTAGATATGCATACACACATTTTACCTCCATGTGTTATACTTTTTTTTTTTTTAAGATTTATTTATTTTATGCATATGAGTAAGTACACTATTGCTTTCTTTAGACACACCAGAAGTGGGTATCAGATCCCATTACAGATGGTTGTGAGCCACCATGTGGTTACTGGGATTTGAACTCAGGTCCTCTGGAAGAGCAGTCAGTGCTCTTAACCACTGAGCCATCTCTCCAGCGCCGTGTTATACTTTTATAGCGTATGGATTTGTACATTTTATTAATGAATTTATTGTAACAAAAATTAGCTAATAATTAATTTATCATACTTTAGGTATTCCACTAGCCAGGTTTTCTTTTCTTCTGTTTTTCTGACTTTGCCTTTGCTGTTGTTAGATCTAAATGGAAAGGAAAACATAGGTTAAACTTGAATATATGAAATATATCATTCATATAATAAACCTAATTAATTCTTACTTATATAAGTTGTATTGATTTCTACATGTCTTTCTGTTGCTTATAGGATATATATTAAATGGAATAATATTTGACAAGAAAATAGCTTCGGGCTCTCATCTGTAACCCCCATACTTATGAAGCTGAGACAGATTTATTTTGAGTTCTAGGAAAGCTTGGGCTCCATAAGGATGTTTTATATCATATATTATATTATAGTGATGTATGAGTATGAGCTTTCTGCCTGCATGTATGTCTGTGCTTTACATGTGTGCCTATTATCTAATGGAGCCAGAAGAGGGGAGTTGGGACTGGAGTCACTGGCAATTGTGTTAGGAACTGAACCCAAGTCCTCTAGAAGAGTATTGACTGATGATCCATATCTCCACCTTCTACTCAGTGATATTTAAAGCACTTTGGGATGTGGAATGAAACCCTGCACCAAAAATAATCATAAAAAGAAGGGGAAAAAATAGAAGAACAGAAAAAAGACAAAAGACTCATTTAAATTCCCACATTATTAATAACCTTGCATTTATGTACACATGTGTGTTTACATTTGTATTTTCTTGCTTATGTGAATGTGCAGACAGACACTCATGTTAAGTGATAGCTCTAGTCTATGAGTATATTTCTCATGATCTTCAGGATTTGTTTCATATTTTGAGGTTTTTATTGTAATTTTTTATTTTCTATAGTCATAATTATAATGGTACCATAAACTTTACAGGTGTATGTGCATTTTCTTATGGCTATAGATACACATACATGTGGAGTTGCATGTGTACATCCATGTACATGCATGCGTAAACTAGAAGACAACTTCAGGTATTATTTTTCAGATTCCACACAGTTCCTTTTTTGAGGCAGGCTTTCTGACTGGACTAGAGTTTACCAAGTAGGGTACATTATTATCTAGGTGGTCAGTGAGTCCGAGGGATTCTCTCATCTCTGTCTCCTCAGTGCTAGAATGATAAGCATGAATCATCACTCATGGCTTTTAGCTTCTTTTTGCAAATTCTGGGGATCAAATTCATAGTCTCATGCTTGGAAGGCCAAGAGTTACCTAAACCACATGGATTTTGTGTAGACAAAATTCCCGAGCACTTCATTTTAAGCACATAATTCTTTCGATTTTCCAATGGACGAAAAAATTAACAGTAATATTTTTATAAAATATTTCTGGTAAAGGTTTTCTTTGGTCCATGTTATGAACATTTTAATGAATTTTTATGAGTTTTATTATTTTATAATATAAAAAGAGATGTATAAAGGCAATTTTTAAAGTTTATCATCCTGTGACCTTCAAGATTTTTATCTGATATTAAAATTGCTTTTTTTTCTTCCTTCTTTTTATTAGTTCTGTGAGAACTGTGTACAATGTGTTTGATCTGAGTCCCTCCCTTCCTCAAGCCCTCCAAGAACCATTCTGTCTACCTGCTCCAATGTGTCTTCTTTTTTTAACTCATCAATGTCTATAATTGCTTTCAAATTTTAATTAATATATATTTTATTGACAGTGAATTTAATCATTTTGCTGTGTGGATTTAGAATTTTCTTCCTACTCTTATCTACACATGTCATCCACATGATGCCCTTTTTTTGTTTGTTTGATTGATTTGTTTGTTTTGTTTTGTTTTCAGTAATAAGATTGCTTGACATAACTGTGGACTCTGAACAAAACCACACAGTCCTTATTGCAGGTACATATAATCACTAAACAGAAAGCAAACGTTTGACTAATGGAAAATGACATTTTATTTCTAATAAAGTTTATTTTTTTTCTCATAAACATTTTAGAATTAAAACCCCCAAACCTCCATAATTTAGCACCCCAAATATTTTATCTTTGTAGTAATGTGTTTATTAGGAGTTTTTGTAAAGTAAGAATACTTTTAAAATAGAAATGCTATAAAAGGTTTCATTGCCTTTTACATGATGATCAAAACAAAGTTGGAATGCTTGGAAAAGCAAATGCTTTTGACTGTATTATGTAGCCTTTTGGGAAGTAATTAAGATCAATAATTAACCTTATTGTTCCTTTACTAACCTCGAGGTTAATTCTTAACGGTTAAAGTCATAGGGTTAAGACCTCAATCCAACATACGTCTAAGATGAAGAGAGATGTCTTACTCCAGCACCAGTTCACCATGGAACACCAGGTAAGTGGACAGGGCGAGGCAGCCAAGGAAACGACTCTCTGGAGAGCCCAGCAGTGCCTGCAGCCAGCGTGATCTCACATTTGCAGCTTCTAGAATAGGGAGGAAATACATTTCTGCTGTTTGAGCTTACCAAGATTTGGTACTGTGTTATGTCAGCAAGTAGAATAAAAAAAAAATCTAGATTTAAAGCAGGTTCCAGTAACTATTGGAGTTTCTTCCTCCCTTCCTCCCTGTTTCCCACCTTCCCTACTTCCCTCCCTCCCTAGAGAATGAAACACACACACACACACACACACACACACACACACACACACACACACACACCAGATTAATTTTTTTAGTAGATTTTTTAAATTGGTTATTTTATTTTTTTACATTTCAAATGTTGTCGCCCTTCTCAGTCTCCTCCCCACAAACCCCCATCCTATTCCTGTTCCCTTTTGCCTCTAAGAGGGTGCTCCCCATTCACCCACCCATTCCTGTCTCACCCCTCTAGCATCCCCACACAGTGGGGCAACAAGCCTCCACAGGACCGCAGGCCTCCCCTCCCATTGATACCAGATAAGGCAATCCTCTGTTACATATGCAGCTGGAGCCATGGACCCATCCCTGTGTACTCACTGGTTGGTGGTTTAGTCCCTGGGAGATCTTGGGGTCTGGTTCATTGATAATGTGGTTCTTCCTATGCAGTTGCAAACCCCTTCAGCTCCTTCAGTCCGTCCCTAACTCAGGGTCCCTGGGCTAAGTCTGATGTTTGGCTGTGAGTATCTCCATTTACTAGCTCAAAGGCTGAGTTACTCCCTCACTCCACTTGGCTAATAGTGGGGTCAGTTTCCTGGATGTTTTCCTGCCCTCTGTTTCTTGCCTAGAAATCATAAAAAGTCTCACCTCTGACCCCTGCCCAACCATTAGCCACCAGCTCTTTACTGACCTGTCAAAAACCAATTGTTGGCAGCAACCTGCAGCAGACCTGAGAATTCCCATGTAAGCACAAATTGGCATGGATGTGACATCTTTCACTGGTGCAGTCACAGGTATTCAAAATTTATGTATCACTAAATACAATGATTTCATTCTCCCAGAAGCCCTTGACTACCAAAGCTTTTCTGGGTGAAGCTCCATCAGTCCCACCCCATCTATGTCTGAATGTTTAAGAACCAGGTCTTTTGCAGGCAGCCACCACTGTTGTAAATTCATAAGTGACATGGCCATGCTATGCCCACATAATAGCAATTTAGTTCATGATTTCCCATCCTCCAATTCCCACATTCTTTCTACCCCCTTCAGCCCTGAAAGGGTGATATGGATCCTCATTTAAGACTGCCTCATAATTAAGGCAATCTTTAACAGTCATATTTTATTTCAACTGTGTAATAGTTGGATAATTATAGTGTCCAGTGAATATAGGGAGATTTGAGTGGGCTCTCTGAAAGAGGAAATAGCAGCAGTGTATGTATTGAGTTTTGTTAAGTGTAAAATTGGTGGCATAAACCAATGGGTCATTGATCTTTCTCCCTTCTCAAATCTTCATAAAATAGATCTCCCTTTTAAAAATGATTATTCCTATGATTCTCTAGAAAAGCTCACAAAAGCCATCAAAACTTAGTTCAAGTGGTGAGATGAACCTGAGTACTTTTGAGGATCGAAACTCTTCATCGATGTGCACTTCTGAAATGGAAAAATGTTTGATTTTCTTAATTTCTGATACAGGGGGAAGAATCTATTTTGACTCCAAGAATTTTTAAATACAAATCAGTACCCTGACTTTAGGAGACACAACTTCTAAGAGGCATTGTCATCTCATTAAAGCCAACTGTCCTTCCTAACTAGGAAAACAGCCATCAAAGAACAGCAGTTGCTTTATTTTTTTTTTAAACAAATGAACTCAAAAAACAAATGTAAAATATTTATTTTAAAAATGTGATGGTACTGACAGGGAAATTTGTATTTATTTATTTTTAAAGCGAGAAGGACAGCCTGGAGAGCTGGCTTGAGGCTTTTTCAGAGAACCTGAGTTCAGTTGCCAGCGCCTCCTGGTAGTTCAGGACTCTCTGTCACTCCAGTTCCAGGAGGTCTGACTCTCTCTCTGATACAGAACTCTTTGCCATCTAACCACATCATCATATCCAGCTACTGTGAGGTTACAGCCAAAAGACAGCTGTCTCTGACCCAGGAATTATGTCCTCATTAGAAACAAACTCTGCTTACACCTTCATCGGGACACATCAGCCTCTTACTCTGAGAAATATGTTTACTCTTTGTAAGCCACTTAGTCTATAGCATTTTGTTATAGTTCCCACTCTTATTAAAAAATACTAAGCACCATTAGATCATTCAGAGCAAAAAATGAAAACAGATTTTTTTCCTTTCTCTTACAGAATTCTGTAATTGTTTAATTGAAATACGTGTGCTTTGCACCTTTCAATGGTGCTTTCCCATAGACTGTCTTGCCTGTCACTCATGATAAAAGTCAGAGGATAGAACAGTCTTGTCTTTCAAATTTGAAAACACAATGGAAATAACCAAACGTCATCTTAAATTTAAATGGGGTTTATCTCATTTCCAAAGCCTATCCCTTCCACCCTTATGCTCTCCATTAATTTCACCTATCTAATTAACAAGTTAAGCATAGCTATTTTTCTCTGTTACATTCACATCTAGTAACCTTGTCAGTTGTGTCTGCTCCTAGGATGCTTATAATCCATGTCCTTTTGTCCTGACTCCTTTGATCCTCTAGTGATAGGACTGAGTGGGTATAGTATGTGAGCGTTTTTCTGGGGGTAAATGAATATAGGAAAAAATCTCTCAAAATTGAAAAGCTAAATAAAATTAATTTCTTATTACCTTTTGAATTCCATAATAAAATATGTATCTTATATTACTACCAGAATCAGCAAGAAAAGACAGACCTGAGAGTTAGGCAAAGATAAAAATGTCATCTTTATTACTTCTCTTCATGCAGTTCAAAGTTTTCATTTGTTCATTAATAAAGCTTGGGAGACATTTCTGTTTGGCATTTAGGAAATCTCTCTTCCTCCATATAACTGTTTCAGATTTTAGATTTTTCACTCAAACCATACACTATTCTACTTTGTATTAGTTAAGTTTGGATACCAAAATTAACTACCAAACTACACTGGCTACTATTAATGTCAATTTGACACAAGCTAGGGTTATTCAGGAAGAGGGAACTTCAGTTAAGTACATAGCCTCACCAGACTGGCCTGTGGTGCATTTTGTTAGCTAGTGAATGCTGCTTGCGGGACCAGTTCATTGTGGATGGGGCCAGAGGTAGGCTGGTTTTGCTGGATGAGATCTAGAAGCAAACAACAATCTAGGAGTGAGTTGACCAGGAGGTAGTGCTCATCCATTGGCTCAGTTTCAGTTTCTGCTTCCAAGTTCCTGCAATGATTTTTTCCCTGACTTCTTCTGGCGATGGGTTGTGGGATGTGTGGGAAATAAAATAAAAATATTCCTCCTTAAGTTGCCCCTGGCAATGGAGTTTTATCACAATAATCACAACACGAGACATCCTAAGACACTAATCTAAACCAATGTCTACTGGGTACAGGCTACCTGTGGTGATGTGTCTTTTTCTCAGACTCGATGGTGCAGCACAGACTTCTTACTTCACTCAAGAAAAAAAAAAAAAAAAGCTCTTTCTCTCCCATCTGCTTTGTGGGCAATATAACGTAATTCCCACTCAGATATTTTTCGGTTCTGCATTATTTCATTTTAATACCATTCAAATAGTTCATGTAATTTCTGCCTCACAGACTTCCACAAAGTCAAGATGCTACTTTCATAGTATAAGATCAAGCTAGAGCATTAATGAATCCAAGGCCATCATGGACCACTCACCAGGGTCACATTCTGCTAGTGTTTGCAAAGCGTATTAGCTAAAGATCAAGGGGTCCTTATTTTGTACAAGGTAAGTGAATAAAAATAGCCTTATGTATACCAATGCAGCCAGTTGCCTGTGAACAAAGCTTCCATAATCCATGATGATCTGCCAAGGACAAAATTCTACTCAGGCGACAGAAAAGCCTTCATGATAAAGCTACCAGGCAAATTTTTCCTTCTGGTATTTTTTGTTCCTCAAACTTCTATTTAAGTGTTTATTCAAAGCTCTCAGACCATGTGCCAGATATTAGAGTTTGGCCAAGCTTAGTTGAGTAACAATTTTCTTTTCAGCATTAACTCAAACCTGGGTAGAATTGAGGAGACAGGGAAATGAAGAGTCAAGCTATCTACTTTTCTAATAGTGAGGCAATGGAGATTGTAGTTCCAAAAATCTGAGCAAATGAGCTTGCTGACTCTACCTTCCTAAACTCAGCAGATAGATCTACCTTGTTACAGAGGAGCAGAAAACAAATTAGTGCTGGTTTACAAGCAAATGATATGATGATCGCAAACATCATTTCTTAAATGAGAGACTGAAAACTCTAATAATCTGAGAAACTAATGTGTATTAATTGCCCACTAGCATCATAGTAGATGCTATTAGAAATGTACAGCTGGCACGATTATTTTTTCCTCAATTCTCTTGATGGTGCTGATGATAATTTGACTACACTAATTTCTTAGGATAGTAAATCGGATATTCACTATTGAAACACCGGTTAAAAGAAACAACCTTGATACTCATTCAGGCCAGTACTTCTAAGCATATAGTGGTAGGAAGTGGGGCCACATTGAGAGTAAGGGGAGGGATTCTTTCTATACTATTTTCCCCTATGGAGGTTTGGATAATCACTTCCATGCTATCCAGAAGACAAAACCAGAAGTGATTTGGAGAGCTGAATACTTTTAGAAGAGTATGATATATTTGTTGGGCTTGAGAAGACCTGAAAGGCCTTAGTTTTGAGATGGTTTAATAACTGTTACCGTAGGAAGATGAAATGTGCCCGTTCGAACACGGGTGTCAGCAGGTAGCATTCTTTGGGAAGGTTATGGAACCTTGTGAGTATGTAGATTTTATGGAGAATATGCATTACTGGGGTTTGGATTTTAGATTTTACTGGTTGGTCTCACTTGCTGCTCTCTTGAGTGTATATGCAGTGTGATCATCTAGATTTCTGCTCCTTATCATTACATTCATTGCCAATACCATAGTTGCCTAAGGCCCATTGCTATGTGAATGTTTTATAATCCCTCGTTTTCCCCCCATACCATAAGGATAAAACCCTTAACTCATCGGACCAAAAGATACCATGCAAGCCTCTGAAAGAAGAAGGGAAGCAACTGTCTTACTCGGTGTAACTCCTATGAACCACAATAAGCCCCAGCACCCTATGATAACTCTATGGGTACTCTAATGACACATATACCTTGTCTATAATAAAAAGTTCTCTAAATGAGCCTAAGAGTACTCAACAAAAAGGAAACTTCCTGGTACTGGAAACCTGACTAATCACTTGGTGAATTTGTGGGTTTTGGAAAAGAACCTGCAATTACACATTACTAAACCAACATAATCCCTAACTATACTCTAAACATTTTTCCTTTACCACCCATAAGTATAATCCTCACTTCTCCTCTAGGAAACTTACTTTTACAAAAGATAGAAACCTTTGTAGAAATCTGCAGTCAATCAAACTGCAGAGTTGTGGAAACCAATCTCAATGGAAACATCTACAAAACAACTCCCATAAACACATAAGGCCTTGGAACATTGAAAAAGAGATAATCAAAAGATTTTAAGAGCCAGAGGACCAAGAAGTTTGTTGTAAGACTGTCTTTTAATAATGTCAGGAATTATAACTATAAAGCTTAATCAATAGGACTACCTAAATATAATCTGGGTAAGTACAACAGCATTAAACATGCCAAAATAGACAAAGATAAGCCCATGTGACCTAAATCCTATACAACAATCTACAGGGAGCTAAGGATTAGTGAGTATGGGAAAAATAATCTTCCTCAGGGGAAAGCATATCAATAGGGCATTCAGAACCAAGTCCTCTGACTTAAAACATACATACAACTATATACGAAATAAGTAGGTAACATTGAGGAATGTATATATTCCTCATATGTTTATTCATATATATATATATTAACATAACAACAATGAATGAAAAAGTTCATGAAAAATAAATAAAATAATTTAAAAACTAACCAAACCAAAAAATAAAAAAATAAAAAGGGCAGTGGTGATGCATGCCTTTATTCCCAGCACTTGGGAGGGAGAGGTGGGCAGATTTCTGAGTTTGAGGCCAGGACAGCCAGAGCTACACAGAGAAACCCTGTCTCGAAAAACCAAAAACCAAAAACCAAAAAAAAAAAAAAAAAGGAAAAGAGTTCATGAATTTGAAACAGAACAAAGACAGATTATGGGAGATTTTGCAAGGAGAAAATGGGAGATTTTATGAGGAGAAAAGGTAATGGGAATTGATATATTTGTATTATTATCTAGATAAATGGGGAAAATACAATAAAACTAAAACCAACCACAAAATAAATGCCTGACATGCAAACAAATTCATAAAGCAAGACTTTCAAGAGAGTCATTCTTTTGAATACCCATTTAATACTAAAACATCTAAGGATCACGCCCATGTGATAGAGCCTAAGGTACCATGGTAGACATAGAAATTGCCATGAGAGTATAGGCTATAACCAAATTGTAATTTCCAGTGTATCGTTATTATTGGCTAATTACTCAGATGGTGGTCATGTGATTGTGATAGAAATATTGAATTTTCTTCAGATTCTGTATTTCAACAGAAATAAAGGACGATGAATATATAAATTGAAATTGAGAAGCATTTCCTGAGCATATTTTCTGTGATTTTTTGTCTACATTTAAGGGTCATGGGTATTTTTGGTTTGGTTCCTAGTACCCATGTGTATCTAACAACTTTCTGCAACTCTCTTTCCAGAGGATCCAAATCCTTCTATGATGTTCTTGTGGACTGCTTGCAGGTAGAGGCAACATACACACACACACACACACACACACACACACACACAAACACACACACACCAATAAAAGTAAATAAATCTTTAAAAAATGTATCATTTGGGGCCCCTGCGGGAGCCTTCAAGTGTCTGCTTCAGGATCTGAACAGCCTGGGCCACAGCACTGGGTCTCCAGGAAGTGCAAGAGACCTGGTGTGCACCCAGAGGCAGACTGGGAGCCCACACCTTGCTCCAGTGGCACAGAGCTTAGGTTCCAGTCCTGAGGCCTCTGGCGGGAGCCCTCAGATCTCTCCACTTCCAGATACAGATCAGCCTGGGCAGCAACACCACATCTCCCGGACCTGCAAGAGGCAAGAGGGGCTTCCAGGAGGCCGGCTGGGAGGAGTCAGTGTGCTCCTCCGGTGAATCTAGCAGGCCCCAGCAGGAGCCTTGAGGTGTCTGCATCAGGATCTGAACAGCCTGGGCCACAGCACCCTGTCTCCAGGAAGTGCAGGAGGTAAGCTGTACATCAGAGGCCACCTGGGAAAAGACAGCTTGCACTGGTGAGTCCAGCATTGACAAGACCAACTAACACCAGTGAGAACTAGATGGCAAAAGGCAAACGCAGGAACTTCACTAACAGAAATCAAGGCAATATGGCAGCATCTGAACCCAATACTCCTTTAACAGCAAGTCCTGGATACCCCTTCACACCAGAAAAACAATATTTGGATTTAAAATCACTGGTCATGATGCTGGTACAGGAAAACATGAAGGACATAATTAAAGAAATTCAGGAGAAAATGGATCAAAAGTTAGAAGCCCTTGCAAGGGAAACACAAAAATCATTGAAAGAAATTCAGGAGAATACAAAAGCCAATAAGGAGGAAATGCAAAAAAAAAAAACACTTGAAGAAATACAGGAGAACTTTGGGCAACAGCTGAGGTCATGAAAGAGGAAACACAAAAATCTCTTAAAGAATTACAGGAAAGCACAAACAAGCAAGTGAAAGAGCTAAGCAAAACCATCCAGGATCTAAAATCAGAAGAAGAAACAACTAAGAAAACTCAAAGGGAGACAACGTTGGAGATAGAAAGCCTTGGGAAGGGCACATAGATTCAAATATCAACAACAGAATACAAGAGATAGAAGAAAGAATCTCAGATGCTGA
Source organism: Apodemus sylvaticus (assembly GCF_947179515.1). Lineage (NCBI taxonomy): Eukaryota > Metazoa > Chordata > Mammalia > Rodentia > Muridae > Apodemus > Apodemus sylvaticus. The sequence goes on along the minus strand of NC_067482.1, from coordinate 64,072,749 downwards.
AGATACCATAGAAACTATGGACTCAAAAGTTAAAGAAAATGCAAAATGCAAAAAGCTTGTAACCCAAAATGTCCAGGAAATCCAGGACACAATGAGAAGACCAAACCTAAGAATTATAGGCATAGATGAGAATGAAGATTTACAACTTAAAGGGCCAGCAAATATCTTCAATAAAATTATGGAAGAAAACTTCCCTAACCTAAAGAGAGAGATGCCCATGAATATACAAGAAGCCTACAGAACTCCAAACAGACTGGACCAGAACAGAAATACCTCCCGTCACATAATAATCAAAACACCAAATGTACTAAACAAAGAAAGAATATTAAAGGCAGTAAGAGAAAAAGGCCAAGTAACATATAAAGGAAGACCTATCAGAATCACACCAGACTTTTCACCTGAGTATGAAGGGTAGAAGATCCTGGGAAGATCTCATGCAGACTCTAAGAGAATACAAATGCCAGCCAAAACTACTATACCCAGCAAAACTCTCAATCACCATAGATGGAGAAACTAAGATATTCCATGACAAAACCAAGTTAACCCAATATCTATCCACAAACCCAGCCCTACAAAGGATAATAGGAGGAAAACACCAATACAAGGAGGGAAACTTCACCATGGAAAAAGCAAGATAGTAACCTTCTCTCATCAAACACAAAAGAAGTTAACCAATCAAATTTAAAAAATAACGTCAAAAATGACAGGAAGTAACAATCACTATTTCTTAATATCTCTTAATATCAATGGATTCAATACTTCAATAAAAAGTCATAGACTAACTGACTGGATACGTAAACATGACCCTACATTTTGCTGCATACAGAAAACACACCTCAGGGTCAAAGACAAACACTACCTTAGAGTAAAAGGCTGGAAGACAATTTTACAAGCAAATGTTCTCAGGAAACAAGCTGGAGTAGCCATTTTAATATCAGATATAATTCTTTCAACCCAAAGTCATCAAAAGAGACTCGGAGGGACACTTCTTGCTGGTCAAAAGAAAAATACAAGAAGAACTCTCAATCCTGAACATCTATGCTCCAAATGCAAGGGCACCTTCATTCATAAAAGAAACTTTATTAAAGCTCAAAGCACACATTGCACCTAACACAATAATTGTGGGTGACTTCAACAATATTCTACTCAATGATACCTTGGTCAAGGAAGAAATAAAGAAAGAAATTAAAGACTTTTTAGAACTTAATGAAAAAGAAGACACAACATACCCAAATCTATGGGACACAATGAAAGCAGTGCTAAGAGGAAAACTCATAGTCCTGAGTGCCTCCAAAAAGAAAATGGAGAGAGCATGCACTAACAGCTTAATGACACACCTGAAAGCCCTGGAACAAAAAGAAGCTATTTCACCCAGGAGGAGTAGAAGGCAGGAAATCATCAAATTCAGGGCCGAAATCAATCAAGGAGAAACAAAGAGAACCATACGAAGAATCAACAAAACCAGGAGCTGGTTCTTCGAGAAAATCAACAAGATAGATAAACCCTTAGCCAGACTAACCAAAGAGCACAGAGACAGTATCCAGATTAACAAACTTAGAAATGAAAAGGGAGATATAATGACAGAAACTGAGGAAATTCAAAAAATCATTAGATCCTACTACAAAAGCCTATACTCAACACAACTGGAGAATCTGGAGAAAATGGACAGTTTCCTAGACAGATATCTGACACCAAAACTAAATCAGGATCAAATAAATCAAATTAAACTGTCCCATAACACCTGAAGAAATAAAAAGGGTCATAGAAAGACTCCCAACCAAAAAAAGCACGGGACCAGATGGCTTCAGTGCAGAGTTCAATCAGACCTTCATAGAAGACCTAACACCAATACTCTTCAAACTATTCCACAAAATAGAAACAGAAGGAACTCTACCCAACTCATTCTACGAAGCCACAATTATGCTGATACCAAAACAACAAAAAGATCCAACAAAGAAAGAGAAATTCAGGACAATTTCTCTTATGAATATTGATGTAAAAATACTTAATAAAATTCGTGCCAGCCGAATCCAAGAACACATCAAAACGATCATCCACCGTGATCAAGTAGGCTTCATCCCAGGGATGCAGGGATGGTTCAATATAAGGAAATCCATCAATGCTATCCACTACATAAACAAACTCAAAGAAAAAAAAACATATGATCTTCTCATTAGATGCAGAAAAAGCATTTGACAAAATCCAGCATCCTTTCATGCTAAAAGTATTGGAAAGAACAGGAATTCAAGGTCCATACCTAAACATCATTAAAGAAATATACAGCAAATCGGTAGCCAACATCAAACTAAATGGAGAGAAACTTGAAGCAATCCCACTAAAATCAGGGACTAGACAAGGCTGTCCTATATCTCCATATCTTTTCAATATGGTACTTGAAGTTCTAGCTAGAGCAATTAGACAACATAAAGAGGTCAAGGGGATACAAATAGGAAAGGAAGAAGTCAAATTATCACTATTTGTAGATGACATGATAGTCTACTTATGTGACCCGAAAACCTCCACCAGAGAACACCTACAGCTGAGAAACAACTTCAGCAAAGTGGCTGGTTATAAAATCAACTCAAGCAAATCAGTTGCCTTCCTATACTCAAAGGTTAAGCAGGGTGAGAAAGAAGTTAGGGAAATGATACCCTTCAAAATAGCCACAAACAATATAAAGTATCTTGGTGTGACTCTAACCAAACAAGTGAAAGATCTATATTACAAGAACTTCAGGTCTCTGAAGAAGGAAATCGAAGAAGACCTCAGAAAATGGAAAAAATCTGCCGTGCTCGTGGATTGGCAGGATTAATATAGTTAAAATGGCCATCTTGCCAAAAGCAATCTACAGATTCAATGCAATCCCCATGAAAATCCCAACTTAGTTCTTCACAGAGTTAGAAAAAGCAATTCTCAAATTAATCTGGAATAACAAAAAACCCAGGATAGCTAAAACTATTCTCAACAACAAAAGAAATTCTGGGGGAATCAGTATTCCTGACTTCAAGCAGTACTACAGAGCAATAGTGTTAAAAACTGCATGATATTGGCACAGTGACAGACAAGTGGACCAACGGAACAGAATTGAAGATCCAGAAATGAATTCACTCACCTATGGTCACTTGATCTTCGACAAAGGAGCCAAAAACATCCAGTGGAAAAAAGATAGCCTTTTCAACAAATGGTGCTGGTTCAATTGGAGTTCAGCATGCAGAAGAATGTGAATTGATCCATTCTTATTTCCATGTACTAAACTTCACTCCAAGTGGATCAAGGACCTCCATGTATAACCAGGCACACTGAAACTAATAGAAAAGAAACTGGGGAAGACCCTTGAGGACATGGGCACAGGGGAAAAGTTCCTGAACAGATCACCAATAGCTTATGCTGTAAGATCAAGAATTGACAAATGGGACCTCATAAAATTACAAAGTTTCTGTAAGGCAAAGGACACTGTTAAAAGGACATAATGGCAACCATCAAATTGGGAAAAGATATTCACCAACCCCACATCCGATAGAGGGTTAATATCCAATATATACAAAGAACTCAAGAAGTTAGACCCCAGGGAACCAAATAACCCTATTAAAAAAATGGAGTACAGATCTAAACAAAGAATTTTCACCTGAAGAAATTCGGATGGCCGAGAGGCACCTTAAGAAGTGCTCAATTTCACCTTATACCAGTCAGAATGACTAAGGTCAAAATCTCAGGAGATAGCAGGTGTTGGAGAGGATGTGGAGAAAGAGGAACACACTTCCACTGCTGGTGGGGCTGTAAGATGGTACAACCACTTTGGAAATCAGTCTGGTGGTTCCTCAGAAAACTGGACATGACACTTCTGGAGGACCCTGCTATACCTCTCCTGAGCATATACCCAAAGGATTCCGCGGCATGCAATAAAGACACATGCTCCATTATGTTCATAGCAGCCTTATTTATAATAGCCATAAGCTGGAAAGAACCCAGATGCCCCTCAAAGGAGGAATGGATACAGAAAATGTGGTATATTTACACAATGGAATACTACTCAGCAATTAGAAATGATGAATTCACAAAATTTTTAGGCAAATGGTTTGATCTAGAAAATATCATCCTAAGTGAGGTAACCCAATCACAAAAGAATACACATGGAATGCAATCTTTAATAAGTGGATATTAATTAGCCCAGAAGCCCTGAATACCCAAGGCACAAATTGCATAACAAATGACTCCCATGAAGAAGTATGGAGAGGGTCCTGATCCTGGAAAGGATTGATCTAGCATTGGAAGGGAATATAAGGACAGATAAAAAGGAGGGAGGTGATTTGAGAAGGGATGGAGAGAAGAAGGTTTATGGGACATATGGGGAGGGGGTGAACTGGGAAAGGGGAAATCATTTGGAATGTAAACAAAGAACATAGAAAATAATAATATTAAAAAATGTATCATTTGTAATATGGGTTATTGAGTGGCTATAGGGATATAGGTGATACTATTAGAAAAATTGGAGTTATAAAATAACTTTCAATATTTTCACAGGATCTGTTCTGATTTCAACACTTTTATGCTCTGAGATAGTGTAATGACTGGTTTTGTGTCAGCTTGACACGGGCTGGATTTATCACAGAGAAAAGAGCTTTAGTTGGGGAAGTGCTTCCATGAGAGCCAGCTGTAAGGCATTTTCTCAATTGGTGATCAAGGTGGGAGGGCCCATTGTGGGTGGTACCATCTCTGGGCTGATAGTCTTGGGTTCTATAAGAAAGCAAGCTGAGCAAGCCAGGGGAAGCAAGCCAGTAAGTAATACCCCTCCATGGCTTCTGCATCAGCTCCTGCTTCCTGACCTGCTTGAGTTCCTGTTCTGACTTCCTTTGGTGATGAACAGCCATGTTAAAGTGTAAACCGAATAACCTCTTTTTTCTCCAACTTGCTATAGAAACCCTAAGACAGAGAGCAAACATACTTCTCTTCATTAGTTTTCTTTCCAATAACAGATACTTTTTAACTGTTGTATTCTTCTTCTGTCCCAGTTTATAGAGTAAGAATAGCTCTGCTTCTCTGGATGCAGGGATGCATGAGATTCAGGGATGGCCAATTTTTACTTCAGTCAGTGACTGATTCTTTTGCTTTAAGGATAAGCACAGGACCTCTGTTTTCTCAATAAAGTTTGCTATTAGTTACAGAATGATACAAGATGGGAGGAGGAACAGAGAGAAAAATATAACACTGAGCTTTACTAAGGTAAAGATGCCAAAAGAGGTCTGCATATAGTTATCCCTGAAGATTAGGCTTCAGTTATGTTTCTTTTGCTTTTAGAAATAAAAGCCTTAAAAAAACATACCTTCTTTGCTGGTTATCTCTGGTCAATATCTATTTCCAGATAATTGATCCTACTCTGATTCACTACATTTAGAACACCTTATTTTGGTCTATACTGTGGAACTTGTAGCTGTAAGGGTCACAGAGACATATTATTAGCATTTGAAGTGTGACCACAGCATAATAACAACTTGCAGGAGAAAACTGCTCTGGTAAACTAGTGGATTCTCATCTAACTGGAAAGAACTTCGTTGAAATATTGGTTAAGTAGAATTTTCTACATGTCTGAAGAAAGCCCATGATCATAGTGTATTATACGACATGGCTTAATAACTAAATGTAAATATATTTGATTGTGTAGCTCAGATATCCATAAACTGGAACTTTAGACACAGGGCTTAGACTGAAATCGTACTGAGTTTAAATCTGGCTCATTCTCTCTATCCTACGTCTGGGCCTTTGTTCCAGTTACTTACCACCTGTGATTCAGTTTCTTCTTGGCAAATGGGGGCTAGTAATTCTGGACATCTCATAGGGTAGTTATTAAGTGTAATTAATGCATATAAAGAACTTAACGATTTTGCCCAGTAAGCAGTAAACACTCAATAAACATGAGCTTCTATGATTATTATTTTCCTTCTGCAGCTGCCACTTCCAGTATATAATCTAATTATTCCAGGTTTCCCTTTCCTCAAATTGCCTCTTGCTGGTATCATTAACTGCAGTAATGAGTCACATACCGTCAAATATAGGTTTGCATCAAATGTTACAGTTATTAATAGAGGACAGTAGCTATGAATTGTGGGGGCCTGTGGTTGTGGCTGAGCTGCCAAATTCTACTTGGAGATCTTAAGGTGGTAGATTTATCCCTAAATGTCAGAGCCAGTATGAGAATTTGACTTAGATTGATCTGCAATTCTATTTTTATATGGTTATCTTATAGCTTTTAAGGTTAGAATAGTTCAGGCAAGGAGTACCACTGTAAATGTCAATTTGTCATAAATTTGATGTTGGTATGTTATTTTTATTTAGATTGTCAATAGGGGGATGCTAGAACTCTAAAGCAGTAAGTTATGCAGAGGATTTGGAAAGCCTGAGCCTGAACATGTCAGAGTGACTCAGTTTTAAGTCATTTGGACACATCCTTCTAAATGAGGCTGCTGATCACAGGCAGCTCCTGTGGCCCAGTGTGCTCCCTCCATCTGCCAAGAGCTTGAGCCTTTGATGGGTTCTATGCCCTTTCTTCAGTTGATTGCTCTGCCCCATTACTGCTGACTTTAAAATATTCAAACCACTAATGTAATATGCAGCACCTGCAGACACTGTGAAATATTAGTGGGGTGGTAATGAAAATTGACTGCACGTGTAATGACAACAGGTGAAATTATTCATAGCATACTCATGTAGCAGACTTAAGATATGAACTCAAGGAACATAAAGGAGCAAGTTCATGACAAATATGAAAATATCCCAAACTGCTGTAGCAATAAAAGTAAATATAATAAATCTTTCTTACAAATATAATAAGGTCCCTAACTGCAAATGTAATAAAAGCTATCAACAGCTGCAATGTGTTTGGAACATATTATATAGCTTTACAAAGAATTATACCCCCTGCTGGTATGGCCTCAACAATGTCATGCTTTGTTTTTTTCCAATGAGTACAAATCTAGCAGTCTACATGTTACCCAATATATATTGAGAATGACAGAGCGTTAATACAAGCAGGTTTGAATTGAAAATGAAATGCTCAATCCAGATGTGCTCTTTGGCCATTCAGCAAGCAGAACCAAAGGCTGTGGCAGTCCCACCAGGGGTTGAAATGCTGCCAGGAAATCTATGCAGGGAGGTGAGGAATTGATGCATAGCTGGATAACCTTTCTGTTGTTTAGCTGTGGTGTTCGAATCTGACAAGTGAGCAGAGTGTGGTGCTGAGGGAGTGAGAGGATGAGGGGTAGAGTAAGCAAAGGCTAGTAGAAGATAAGGCTTGGTAACCAACACACACCCACTCCGCACTACAGGGCACTTTGAACCTTTTCTCCTCTTTTATTTCATTCTTAACATGATTCACTAAGTGTAAGTAGATGTCAACTAGTTTACAGCTACTAATTACATTCCAGGGAAGAAGGACTACATAAAAAACTCATCATTTCCAACCTTTTGATACCCTTGAGTCCTGTGGGTGAATAGTATAGAGATGATGTAATACTATCACAATGAAATTAAATCCACCACCAAAGGGAGGAAAAGAGTACATAGAGAGAAATGTGCCTACAGCTTTAAGAGATGGAAAAAAGCCTCCGATTCCTCCCTTCATGTTTCCCTCTAATAGTCAGCTAGTTAATTTTTATTTCTACTATTTATTGACTATAACACTAAGAGCTTATAGAAATGGAATACCAACAATAGTAATAAAACATAAGAGTCTATGCCCAGAACCTCACAAATTTACCGAACTGATGGGTGCTATAAAGTAAAAGTACATTTTTCCTCTAAATTGTTTTATTATTGTTTTCTCAAATATTATAATAAAAACATACACCGCTGCAGCCAGTGAAGGAACTTGGTTCTCATAGGTGTTGAAAGTTGACCAGTTAGCGCCCACTTCACGCTCTCTTAGAGTTTTCTTCATCATGTAAATTTAGATGTACACATGGCATATGTTTGTAAATCATTAATATATGTTACTTTGCATCTTATATTGTAGATAGAATTTTAATGTCACTTTACATAAATAAATACAAAGATAATTTATAACTTTAAGCACTACATGAACAAATTTCCCCTAGCTACTCAATACGCAGGCTATTTTTCATCCTTCATCATTCTTTTTTGTCACTAAAATGAGAAAAGTGACCCTCCCCAGATCTTGCAGTGCTGTAATAAGGTAGCCTTTTAATTATTTCATTCATTGAAAATAGATTCTTTTCTAATTAAATATATCTTGATTTCATTTTCCCTTCCCTGTATGTGTTCCCGACTCTTCTCCCCACTGCAGATCATTCTCAGAGGACACTTATTACTTGAGTCTGAGCTACTGTGGGAATATATAAACAAGCTACAATCTCAAGTCAGGACCCTTGGGGACATCTTGCCACCACCATGGGTGAGTGGTTGGCATATTTGGGTAAAATATTCATGGAGCTTGAAAGGCACAGTCACAGAGAAATACCAGCAGGAAAGAGGATGAATTTGGGAGAGAAGAGTGGATGATGCCCTCACCCATTGTGGAGGAAGGAATGGGTCCCATTGTGGTAGATCATTGTGGAAGCTTAGATTCTAGGCCTTGGTCAACTGATTCTCACTGTTTCATCTGCCTCCCTACCATGTTTGCTGATGGCTGGGCCTGACAGGTCCTACTCCATGTCCAACAGACTGCTCTATCTCCTCAACTTCCTCCTTTTAGCTGCAGCAGAGTTCTGTAGTTTCTTTTTTTTATTCGATATTTTTTTATTTACATTTCAAATGATTTCCCCATTTCTGGTCCCCCACTCACCGAAAGTCCCATAAGCCCCCTTCCCTCCCTCTGTTCTCCCACCCACCCCTTCCCACTTCACTGTTCTGGTTTTGTCTTATACTGCTACACTGAGTCTTTCCAGAACCAGGGGCCACTCCTCCGTTATTCTTGTACCTCATTTGATATGTGGACTATGTTTTATGTATTCCAGTCTTCCAGGCTAATATCCACTTATTAGTGAGTGCATACCATGATTGATCTTTTGAGACTGGGTTACCTCACTTAGTATGATGTTCTCTAGCTCCATCCATTTGCCTAAGAATTTCATGAATTCATTGTTTCTAATGGCTGAATAGTACTCCATTGTGTATATATACCACATTTTTTTGCATCCATTCTTCTGTTGAGGGATACCTGGGTTCTTTCCAGCTTCTGGCTATTATAAATAGGGCTGCTATGAACATAGTGGAGCATATATCCTTATTACATGCTGGGGAATCCTCTGGGTATATGCAGGATCTTCTGGAAGTGAGGTGCCCAGTTTTCTGAGGAACCACCAGACTGATTTCCAGAGTGGTTGTGCCAATTTGCAACCCCACCAGCAGTGGAGGAGTGTTCCTCTTTCTCCACATCCTCGCCAACACCTGCTGTCTCCTGAGTTTTTAATCTTAGCCATTCTGACTGGTGTAAGGTGAAATCTCAGGGTTGTTTTGATTTGCATTTCCCTGATGACTAATGAAGTTGAGCATTTTTTAAGATGTTTCTCTGCCATCCGATGTTCTTCAGGTGAGAATTCTTTGTTTAACTCTATACCCCATTTTTTTAATAGGGTTGTTCGGTTTTCTGGAGTCTAACTTCTTGAGTTCTTTATATATATTGGGTATTAGCCCTCTATCTGATGTAGGGTTGGTGAAAATCTTTTCCCAATTTGTTGGTTGCCGATTTGTCCTTTTGATGGTGTCCTTTGCAAAAAACTATGTAATTTTATGAGGTCCCATTTGTCAATTCTTGATCTTAGAGCATATGCTATTGGTGTTCTGTTCACGAACTTTCCCCCCTGTACCGATGTCCTCAAGGTTCTTCCCCAGTTTCTTTTCTATTAGCTTCAGAGTGTCTGGCTTTATGTGGAGGTCCTTGATACATTTATTCTCCCTTTCAAGAGTATATCAGGACTGCTTCCTCCTAACTATTCAAAACAATTAGGAAGCATTTCCCAGAATCACAATAGGCACCAGATGCTACTCACTACCTCATCCCAGACCTGTGGGCTTCTATATTAGAGGATAAGTGAATAGCATCTCCAATATTTTTTTGCATTAAAATTTTTTTTGTAGTGGGTCCAATGCTTTGATTTAATTAGGAAACTGCATGTCCAGACGCTGAAGGTCCTTGTCCCCAATTGGTTTTTAATCTATCAATAAAGATGCCAGTAGCCAATGGCTGAGGACAGGGTAGGAACTGAGAATTCCACAGGTAGAATGTAGAAAGAATTGGGAGAACTAAGAAGGGAATATATTAGCAGGAGGAGATAAAGCTAACCAGCCTTGTGAGTTTTCAGGATTGGACTTACAGTAGCAGGAGAAGAATTAAGGGTGCCCAGTCATTGAGTTAGCCATTTTAAGACTAACATGTGTGTGTGTGTGTGTGTGTGTGTGTGTGTGTGTGTGTGTGTATTCATGTGTGTTTTCTATTCACATATCCAAGATAGTTCCTGGGTTGGTGTGTGAGTACAACAAGGCAGAAACACAAAGCGGTGTAGACAAAACTACATGCTACAGATTATAGTATAATGTTTATGGGTTAGTTTATATTATCCTTGTCATTGCCTTATGTGTACATATTTTTATTTTTGAAATAAGTTTTTGTTTAATTTCATGATTTTATCTTTCTCCTCTTCACATTATTTTGCTTCTTTCCTTTTTTTCTTTTAGTATATTACTCTTCTTTTAAAATGGATTTTATTATTATTTGCTATATATTAAAATTAATGAATCTGTATTATTTCTGCTATTTTCTTGTGTGTGTGTATCTATGTGTTATGCATATGTGTGTTCACAAATCTGTATGTGTTCAAGTGTGGAAATACATTTGTGTACATTCATGTTTGTATGTTTGTGTTTGTAGATGTGTGTGTGTGTGTGTGTGTATTTGTGTGTGTAACTAATTATTGCCAGATATCTTTTACAATTTTATTTCTCATTTACTGCGATAGGATTTCTCACTAATACCTGAAGTTCACTAACTTTGTTAATCTGGTATGCTAGTAAGCCCCAGGAATTTTCTGACACTGCCTTCCCAGTTCTGGGAATAAGATATGTGGACATTGTACCCAACATTTTTACATGAGTATTACATGTCTGAGTATACAACAAGTATTTTACCAACTAAGCCATCTCCCATACCTTATTACCACCACATTTTTTGTTTTGGCTATTGGTAGTGTTGTAATTCGTAATCATTTATTATTGATACTTCATATTGTTTATACTATTAGCAGTTTTCTATTCTTTGAAAAAGAATTGGAACTGAACCCTCAGGAGCATAACCAAAAGGCATATAAATAAATAAATAAGTAAATAAATAAATAAATAGAACAATCCCCTGAAAACAAAACAAAATAACAAAACAAAAACCTAAAACAATAGTGTACCACCTCTTATAAGGCAAAAATTAACACATCCGTTAAATTAATTTACCTAAAGACAGACAATAATAACTCTCTAATTAAAAGCAGCACAAACTGATACATTTACAATACAACTCTAGGAGAAAAGAGGGCAAAAAGGTTGTAGTAGTCAAAGGAACAGAAGGTTTTCTGTGAATTTTTGTCTTCCCAAAATGTCAAAGAATCTATACACTTGATGTCTCCTCAGCATAATGCTGAACAAAAACCATGCTAATGTGGAAGAGGAACAGTTCACTTGGTCTCATCCCTAGACAAGGAGGCACAGGCAACTGAGGAATGCTGAGAGGTCAAAAAATAATTTTAACCAGGAAAGATCTCCCAATTGGCTATCTAGAACCAAATGGTGAGCCTTGAAATCATATGCATATAAGTAACTTTCTATGGACTGAATATATGCATTTACATATACATTATATACATGGACTGAACATCACACCTGCACATGCACGCACACATCCAGCAAAGAAATAGAAACCATGAATAAGAAAGACAGAGAAAGAGAGAGTATGGGAAGGTTTTGAAAAACAGAAATAGAAAGAGGGTAAAATAAATATAATGTAATAAATAAACAAATATAATGTAATTATATTTTAATCTCAAAAATATTTGAAAAGGTGAAGGCTGGGTAAATGCATTTAAACATAAAAACCAAATTTTAGTGTCCAATAAACAATTCAATATACCAATAAATGCATAATGGCTGCAAATAAAGTGTCAAAATAATCAAAACATAGAGAATCTGAAATTGGGAACGATTAACAGTACTCACATCTGACAAAAGCATATTCCAAGCTAAAGTTAGAGAAATTACAAAGTAGGTTGATATATATTAATATAGTGAAATTTTATCAAAAAGATGTAATAGCCCATATATGTGCCCTGAACATTGGTGTTCCCAACTATATACAGGCAGGTAGATAGATCTATCTACCCATATCTATACCCAGTAATCATGGGCAATTTCAGTACCACACACCATCAATAGATAGATTATCCAGGCAGTATAACAAACAGAGTTAGAGTTAAAGTTCTCCATATATTAAACAGACTGTTAGACATTATATAAAACTATTGCACAATATACATTCTTTTTACCAGTACATAGGACTTTTTCTATAGATCACATTCATGACTATAAAGCTGTCTTAACAGGACAAGAAAAGACAACTAAAGAATTTTTATAAATTTTGTTAGAACAATATGGGAAGCAATCAGAAAACATAGCAAACAAACTGTACATGCGATATAAACACATAAAGATTAAATAAACCATTGACTCATCAGTTACTGAAGAAATTTCCTAGAATTTAATAAAAATAACTATGAAAGATTCATGTATACCCCTCAGCATTCTTGAAAAAAATCAAAATCAGCATACAATACACATACCTAATAAGCCCGTTTTGGAGGGCTCTATAAATGATAGACAATTTATGAAAAGGAATTAGCCCATCAATGGATCAATGAATAAAGAAATCATGGTGTGTGTGTGTGTGTGTGTGTCCATCAAATTTCATGGGTATAATCAGGAGCAATAGAAAATAATTGAATTTTTAGTAAATAGGTACATTATAACAGCAATTCACACCAATAGCTTTTCATGAATATGAGCAAAGAACAGTGAATTTGTCTGAAAATGTTATAGCAATACCCACTATTTTGTATACTGTTGAAAAAAATAATAAAAACTAAGAGATTTTAGCAACTGTTCTTAGCAAATAAGAAAATAGATAATTTGTCAATAGTCTCTAAAAATAACTGTGATCCTGAATATGCCTGGCCCATGAAAAGTGGCACTATTAGTAGGTCTGGCATTACTAGAGGAGGCGTGGCCTTGTTTAAGGAGTGTGCTACTGTAGGGGTGGACTTTGGAGGTCTCCTCCTATGCTCAGGCTCTGCACAGTGTAGGAGAGCTCCTCCTTCTGACTGTTTGCAGAATTCTGTCTGTTCCTAGCTGCCTTCAAATCAAGATGTGAAACTCTCAGCTCCTTCTCTACCACTATGTCTACCTGCATGCTACCATGTTTCCTTCTATGATGATAATGGACTGAACCTCTGAAATTTTAAGTCATCACTAATTAAATGTTGTCCTTTATAAGAGGGGCCTTAGTCATGGTGTCTTTTCACAGCAATAAGACCCTAAGTAATGCAATAACCATTCATATAAAAGTTGTAGAATATGCAGTTTTCTATATAATTTCTATATAATTTCGTTACTTATGGAATGCAGGGGCTGTTGTGCAGATGATGTATGAGTTCTGTACCATTTCATATAAGGGGACTTAGTATTGTTGGGTACTGATGTTTGTGAGTGTATCTCTGTAACCCATCTCTCATGGATACTAAGGTAAAAATTCTGTGTGTATACACTATACATTTGCATAACTAGGATAAAAATTTGTTAGTTTCATCTGCTACATATTTTATTCCTGGTATGAGCTTCTGTTGACCTTTGCTTCTCTACTGAAGCTGGTGAAATAATTTACTCAAAAGTTTTGTAAGTTCTGATACGTTTGAAGACAAAAGAGATGATCAAAGAGTTTTTCTTGACAACACCAGGAAATTGCTATATAATTAAGTCCTCTTCATTTTCTTTAATTGTTATTCTGTACATTCCCACAAAATATGAAAACCCATGTTTTTTAAATGAAAAATGGATTTAACGAATAACCAATATGTTCCAGGCTATTTCTATATGACACAAGATTCTTATAAAAATATACATAATTGACTCTTCAACATTTTATGTATCAACTGGGGTATAGTCATAACTTAATCAAGCATTAGCAATGCACCCCAGTGATATTAGGAACTTGAGTTATTTTAATAAAAGAAGAACTAATTTAAAAGTGTTTGGAAAGATAATTCATGCAGGAAATTTGAGGCTAAAATGTACTTTGCATGGTCACCATCTGGATATTATTTAACAGTTGTGAAAGTATTTTTGTTGTTTTACTTTCAAGACTCTGTCAAGTTATCATATGAGATATAGTTGCTTCTAGTTGATCAGAGCTTAAATATCTTGTTCTGTGTCATGAGGTACCATATATTAGAATTGAATAAAGAATACTTCCTCTATTGTACATACATGATCTCCTTTTATGTTTTATTATGGATTTAGTTGAGATAGATTTGCATTACTTTTTTCCCTCCAGCTTCTTCTAGTAGAGTTTCTTGGTGCTCTTCACACACCCATGCTGCCCTCCATTTTCAAGTTGATAGTCTCTTTTTCTTTTCTTTTACTGTTACATACATACATGTATGTATGCATGTATGTATATATGTATGTAGGTGAATGCACACACACACCCAAACACACACACACACACACACATAATCACTTTTAAACAAACACACATTGCGTCTTTTCCCAGCAGTCCTACTTTGCCTGTAGTTACTTGTTTAGGGGTAGAACCTTGTAAATTTGTTCCCCCTGCATGTTACTATGCCCAACAGTATTGCCATTGTTCTGAACTTTGAGTAGCCATTCCCCAGAGAGACTATCTCACAGTAGACATCTTGCTATTCTGGCTCTTACAATCATTCTGCCCCCATTTTTTGTCATGTTTTCTGTGTCACAGATTGTGGATCTGTGATGTAGATGTTTGTGTCTTTCAGTGACTCCTCACTATCGATTGGTCTTTGCATCTACAGCATATTTTAATCTGCTTATTTTGATGTGCATTTGTGTAGTGTAAAGTCTTTAGTATTTATATTTTCTGTTGTTATTTATTTTTTTATTTATATTCCCTAAGTTATATTCTGTGTTTCTAGTAAGGCCATGAGTTTTGTTGAGAAAGGCTCTTAGTCTTCTCATTCTGCATAACACAGGACTCTTTTCAAGGTCCTTAATAAATAATTTTTAAAAGCTTACATATTTAAATATGTAAACCCCTCATTTATGTTCAAATGTAGGCATTATCTGAGTAAATCTGTTGGTTGATTATGCTAATGAAGATACACAAGAAAAGCTCATTCTGCAATCTGCAAGGGACATCAAAGGAATCCATCAGTAAGGTATTGTACAATACCTTAGGTTAGTTCATTCTTAGTGAGAGCTTAAATTATATAGTACTAGCAATTTAAAAATAGTTCAACATCCATAAGGATCATGGAATGTAATTGTTCTATGATAAGGGAACAAACCCTCATGTTTTGACTGTCTGTCTTGGAGAAGGAAGCTGACATAGGATATGATTCCCTCTGCATTATGGGAAATAACATATTTCATAAGAATATAGGATCACAGCTTCACCACATTATCAATTCTTTTTAAGTTTATTTATTTATTTATTTATTATTTTATAACCTAATATCTGCCTTTTGCATGTTACTCACCCCACACTAACACTGGGTAGAAGAAGGGATGGGGAGAAGTGCAGGGAGTTGACATCATATGTAGGGAGAGCAGAGAAGAGAGAAGAGAGATGGGGGACAATCTCTAGAACACGCCAGAGACCTGCAATTTGGGGAGGCCCCAGAGGGTCTATGGGGTGTACTCTAGCTAGGATGTCTAGCAGTGGGAGATACAGATTCTGCAGTGGCCATTCACTGGAGCCAGGCAGGACTAGCAGTGGGAGGATAAGATGAGCAACCTAGCCATAAAACCTTCCACCTATTTTTCAATTCTTAGCTTCAAGGTGTTTGAGCAACAGGGCATCTCCTTGTATCTCTCTAGGCTCTGCTAATTCTATCTGTTCTGTTAATTCTGTTTGATCTAACATACTTTAGACATGTTAAACAGGGGTGTTTTCTTCCCATCACTCAAATATCACTACATATTTTAATATATCTACCTGGATTTCCAATATCCCCATATTTGTGATTTGATTTATTATGTATCGTCAACATACCTCAAAACAAAATTAATTTTGTGTGATCCAATCTCTTCCAAATAGATGTGCTTTATTTGGAAGGTGTGGCCATTTGTTTCTCCTGTATTCCTAAGATTGGGAATATACTTTACTATAAGTGTTGATGATTCTGAAAATAAAAAGATGATTAGAGACTAGTAATATAGCTGATGGAGAACTTGTCTAGCATATGCAAAGCCTGTTTCAGTCCTAGCAATTCAAGTCGATACATACAAAATTCTATAACAAAAGCCAGTTATACTAATTGTATAGAATAAAAGGAAGGTAATACATTTAAATAGTCTTACTGAAGGTAGAAAGGAAGCAAAAGCTTAAGGCAACACCCAGAAGTTGGAAGAGAGAACTGCTGTGGATCCCTTCACAACCAATGTAGTAAAAGAGAGAGGTCATGTTTAATGGACAGCTCTCTGGTTTGGGGAAACAGCCAAGTATAGCAATACCTTTGCATGAAATGGGGAACCCAGATGGAGTAGTGTATTGTAGGGTGGTTGATTAGTGATGCTGCGTGACATCTGAGAAGGCACAGGGTTGGGATGGAAATGCACCCTGGGCAGGCAGCAGTCATGTGATTTGCATTTACACCCATTCTGCCTGCAAAGTCCTTCCTCCCATTTTTCAAGTTAGTAAACATGGCCTGTTTTCAGAGTTTGTCCCTGGGCCCCTGTCCTCTGGGAGCCTCTCCTAACCTGGAGGCTGGATGAAAGCTCTCTCCTGTGAGCACATCCTGCTTCTTTCTGGCATAGGGCTCATTGTATCACACTGTCTCTGAGGAGACTGCAACATTTATTTATTTTTTTTAATGAAGACTTATGGAATCAATAAGACTGGTCTCTATAAAAAGAAAATAAATTGTTTGGTTCCACAGCACCACGAATTAGCTCTCACTGTAAAAATAGAAAGGAAACAATATGCCCTGACAACTCAGAGAGCACAAATCTTTATTAAGGCCAGATGGATTTTTTTCCCTTTCTCAAATCAAGGGCTGACACAACTTAGCACAGAAGAAAACTTTTGCTTTCGATTTCTATTCTTTATTTCTGAATTATGAGAGTTAGGTCTTCTTCAGATTATTAAGCCAAATTTGTTTAGCATTCATATTTTTTAGGAATCTAGCTTTATGAATTTCCTCACTGGTTAAAAGGGAATTCAGTGTTCAAAACCTTCAGATATCTTCTTACACTGAAGTAAATTAGTTTACTTCCTAACCCACAGACACACAGACACAGACACACAGACACACACACACATACACACACACACACACACACACACACACACATTTTCTCTGTCTGTCTGTCTATCTCTCTCTCTCTCTTAGAAGAGATATATCAGGTGAGCCTTACTTTAGAATGCAACCATTCTGGAAAAAACATTGTCCCTAATAAAGAAATGTAAAGTGACACTTGCAGAAGAATTTGTCTGCTCTGGGTGTTAAAACTTCATTGTCACAGTCTTTCGACCATCTGTCTGGTTTTAATCACTCTCTACAACAGGCAAGTCACATTGTTCAGAGGAGCTTTGGAAGAAAGAATAGTCACAATAAACGAGCATTCATTCAAGCCGCAAACAATTCACATCTAGATAGAAATTTTTATATACACCAACTTTAAATAGTATATTATAGGGATCCAAGATAAACATACATTTAAAAAATCCTTCACTAAATATAGCTAGGTAATTGATGTTCTATAATGGTTTGGAATTCTCATCTTTCCTTTTCATAATGTATATTTGATTGAGGGTGATATAGGCAGTTTCAACTCTATACTTATGTGGTAACAATGAGAACCATATAATTCAAACCTATCCCATATTTTCAGTGATGGGCCATAAGCAGATGCCAGGCTGATGATCCTAACTCCATTTTTCTATCTACAGTCTTGGTCTCTGAAAGATGCTGGTACCTGCTTCCTGAATGGGATGAAGTTCTAACTTACCTCTGGGAGGCAGATTTTCACATAATGGCTTCTGTCTCTTGTATCACTATAGTATGTGAGGGGATTTAAGCTCTTTCCATCACAGAGATCTATGTATCTGCCAGCTATTGATCCTGTTTACAGAAAGGCGAAGACAGCATAGAATGTGCTGAGTGAGTAGATTTCTTTAAAAACACAATTGTGTTTCTTTGATTAGGGTCTCTGGTACAGTAATTACTTTTCTTCAAAAGAAAGTTCTTAGCCCATCACACTGGTAACAGACCTAATAAAGGCGGATGAATCCCTTAAGTTATTGGAGCTGATCTTCTAGCTGATAGAAGCTATTTCCTTCAGTGAGAAAAAGGAACACATCTCTGGCCTTTATTTGCTTGTTATAAAATTCAAATGAAGTTGCAGTTTGCTATGAAACCCAGCATGCTCTGCTTCCTTTAAGCGTTTCTAAGTGTACTTACAAGTACTTTGATTTTGAGTCAATTACACATTGAGCTTTAATTTGTTGTCTTTGTTGTTTAGCAGAATAAAAAGTCTTATACTATCACATACTTTGATTATGCTGAGTATAAGAAATAGAGAGAGTCTACCATCACATTGCTAGTACAGACCATGTGGGGCCCTGCAGCCTTAACATGCCTTACTATGAGTGCATTCTCAGAGTAGGATTTTGTTCTGTTTTAGAGAGACACTAGCCAAGGACCTTGTACTATCTGTGGCAAGGGAAAACTACTAATGCTTATTAAGTTCAGGACCAAGAGAAGCCATTTGAAACAGCTAGGGTAGGTTATGTCTGGAGACTTTCCTTGTAAGTTCACAAAAATGCCTCATAGCCTTGCCCTGGTCACAGCCAATTAATCATTGTACGTGTGTCCTGTAAGTATTTCATGATGGCCAGTGTTTAAATCTGAAGATCATTGTAATGTAAGTTAATAATGTCCACTATGAATTAAGCCCTGTCCAGGTGTTCTCATTTTCATGCATTCATATTATCTTCTCTACAACTCTATGGAATAGGTACTAATGTTAGAACCATTTCTGGGTTGAAGCCATCAAAAAGTAGAATGTTATTGATTAAATTTTTATTTTTATTTTATTTTATTTTATTTTTATTTATTATTATTATTAAATTAGTATTTTCAATACAAAACAAAGATGAAAGCATCAACACAATTAATTGGAAAGGTGGATTTAAATCTAGGATAGAGATCTAAGCCTTGTTTTAGGAAGCATCATAAAGCATTAATCACATGCATACAGTGCCCTTGAGTGACATCCTGGGATCCTAAACTTGACAAGTGTCAGCACTTGAAGACGTAAATAAGATGAGTGGGAAAATCTGCTCCCAGAAGGCAGAAAACTGCAGATGCAGTCAATCCGGGGCTTCATTCCCATAGTATTGAGGCTGCAGAGCTTGAACAATGGACATTTATCTTAATGTTCTGGAGGTCAGAAGTGAAAAACCTATTGTCATGTTGGGTTTCTCCTGAGTCCATTTTACTCAGTTTGAAAACAGCCACCTTGCTTGCCCTCCCATAGTTCTTCTGCTATGTCAGCACACCTCCTGTGATCCTTTTTCCTTCATAAGGATGCCAGTGTTAGTGGATACACTTGCTTAACTCTGTTTTAAAGACCTCTGTCTTTAAATGAAGCTACTTTGCATGTTGAGGCTCTTGACCAATCAATTTTGGGGGAAAACATCTTGGCCACAGGCTCTGTCAGACTCATCCTGAAGCTGAAGCATCAATCAGCTATGTAGACTCACTGTAGTAATAGACAATCTTAACACCCTAGTGACTTTACATCATTCTATTATTTCTTTGCCTGGTTTTCACACAGCACATCTTAACAGTGGCACTCTTTCCTTTGTCTCTTCACAGGCATAGGAGCTCAGAGACATATCTTGACAAATTTTCCCATGTTCCCTCTCCCAATATAATATTTTTATTATTTGGAAATTTTATATAATACATATGGATCATAATTTACTTCCTAGTTCTCCAAGGGGCAATCCTCACCCTTGTGACCCCCACCACCCAAAAAGAAAGAAAAACTATACTCAATTTTCTTCAAGGAGCTGGCCACTGGGAGTTTGACCATACTCCAGTGAGTCAACAGGCCTCCCATGGAAATCAACCAGATATTGCATATCAAGTTGCAGTAAGAGTTCCCTCATATTAAGGTTGGAAGAGGCAACTGAGTATGAAGAAAAGGCTTCCAAAAGCCACAACAGAATCACAGACATCCCCTGTTGCCACTGTTAGAAGTCTCACATGAAGACCTGTTGGGAACCAGAGAGCTTGGCTCAACGGCCCCAGCTAAGCTGTTTGCACAGGTTTCTTGAGAGGAAAACATCCTGTGGTTTAGCTTGATTCCTACCTTCCTGCCCGGTGTGGTACGGACTTCCCAAGTGCCTGACCTATGACTATAATTGATTTCTCCTGTTCCTTCCCTGGCCTCTAGTATATATATATTGCTGGTCTCTCAGTAAGGTTAGAAGAAGAAGAAGAAGAAGAAGAAGAAGAAGAAGAAGAAGAAGAAGAAGAAGAAGAAGAAGAAGAAGAAGAAGAAGAAGAAGAAGTCAGAAGAAGTCAGAGGGGAGAAGAAGTCAGAAGAAGAAGAAAAAAAAGAGGAGGGGGCATTCTCCTTACAGAATGACCTGTGTCTGTGTTCTTTAATCCCCCTGGGAGTAAACTGCTTGGAGAAGATCTGCCTGTGTTGCGTCATTCCTTGCTGGTGAGGGTGGTCGCAACAACTGGTGCCGAAACCTGGGACATAAGGAGGGAACTCTCCTCGTTTGGCAGTTCGAGGATCAGAACTTCTTGCAGTCAGAAGAAGAAGAAGAAGAAGAAGAAGAAGAAGAAGAAGAAGAAGAAGAAGAAGAAGAAGAGGAGGAGGAGGAGGAGGAGGAGGAGGAGGAGGAGGAGGAGGAGGAGGAGGAGGAGGAGGAGGAGGAGGAGGAGGAGGAGGAGGAGGAAGAGGAAGAGGAAGAGGAAGAGGAAGAGGAAGAGGAAGAGGAAGAGGAAGAGGAAGAGGAAGAGGAAGAGGAAGAAGAAGAAGAAGAAGAAGAAGAAGAAGAAGAAGAAGAAGAAGAAGAAGAAGAAGAAAAGAGGAGGGGGGCATTCTCCTTGCAGAATGACCTGTGTCTGTGTTCTTTAATCCCCCTGGGAATAAACTGCTTGAAGAAGATCTTCCTGCGTTGCGTCATTCCTTGCTGATGAGGGTGGTCACAACAAAGACCAAGATACAAAACCATAATATGTCTGCAGACGGCCTAGGTGCATCCCATTCAGGCTTCCTGGTTAGAGGTTACTCTGCGAATCCCTTTGAGCCCAGATTAGTTGTTTCTGGTTGTGTGTGTGTGTGTGTGTGTGTGTGTGTGTGTGTGGTGTTCTTGATTCTTCTGAGTTCTCCCCTTCTTCTGAAGGATTTCCTGAGCTCCACCTAATGTTTGGCTGTGGGTTTCTGCATCCGTTCCTATCACTTGCTGGATGAAGCCTCTGATGACAAATGAGCTAGGTACCAACCTACGAGGATAGTAGAGTATCATTAGGCATCATTTCATTAACAATTTTATTCATTTTACTTTTTTACATTTTATTTTTTGCCACGTGTTTGATTCTATCCTCAGTCTCTGGGATAGGCAGCCTCTGGGTCCTGGCCCTCCAATCAGTGTCAAGAGTAGGCTCCATCTCCTGGCATGGGTCTTAGGCTGGACCAGTCATTGAACACTTTCATAAATCCTATGCCACCTTTACCCTAACACATTTTGTAGGCAGGACGCATTGCAGACTGAAGGTTATGTGGCTGGGCTGGTGTCTCAATTCCTTTACTGGAAGTCTTACTTAGTTTATAGCAGTCCATTTCACTCTGTATCCCCTGTTGCTAAGAGGCATAGCTAGGGTCACCCTCATAGATTACTGGGAGTTTGCATTGAACTGGGTTTCTTGCTCATTCTCAAGAGGTCCACCAACTCCAGGTGTCCCTCCCTCTATCCTTGGGGTGAAAATAGGGAGGGGCTGGAAGAGGAGAAATTGGGTCATAGTCATGTACTAGTTTTAAGAGTCCACTGTCCTTTCTTGTTTCAGTGACCCAAATAATGATAGTATGGCTCTGTTTAAACCAAAGAGATGTGGAAAGTAGTTATATTACTGTGTAAGTATCACAGGTGTGTATTTGTTTATGAAATTTTTTGAGATGTTTACAGCCCAGGGTTGCCTGAAATGTGCTATGTGGCTCTGGTTGGTCTTAAATATGAACTCATGATAATATTCTTTCTCCATTCTCTTGAATGCTGGGGTCATAAGGGTGCAATGAAACAGAGGAGCAAGGTTAAGATATTTTGTAGAGCCTTGGTGGGGATAATGTGGTTCTGGAGGTATGATTCTTAAAACATGGCTATTGATTCTGTTTTGATTGAGGTTTAGAGAGTTAATTCTTTACTTTGTATAGCAAGATATTACTTTCTGACCACAAGTAATAAAAGCCAGTATGTTACACCTACCCCATATGATAATGGGAGCCACCCCTGTTAGCATTTCTTTTAGGCTCCGCCCAACAGATACCTAGCGACAGACAGGTAGGAACCAAGCTTGCTATTAAAAGACTATTAAAAAATGGGGTACAGATTTAAACAAAGAATTCTCACCTGAAGAACTTCGGATGGCGGAGAAGCATCTTAAAAAATGCTCAACTTCATTAGTCATTAGGGAAATGCAAATCAAAACAACCCTGAGATTTCACCTTACACCAGTCAGAATGGCTAAGATTAAAAATTCAGGAGACAGCAGGTGTTGGAGAGGGTGTGGAGAAAGAGGAACACTCCTCCACTGCTGGTGGGGTTGCAAATTGGTACAACCACTCTGGAAAGCAGTCTGGCGGTTCCTCCGAAAACTGGGCACCTCACTTCCAGAAGATCCTACTATACCACTCCTGGGCATATACCCAGAGCATTCCCCACCATGTAATAAGGATACATGCTCTACTATGTTCATAGCAGCCTTATTTATAATTGCCAGATGCTGGAAAGAACCCAGGTATCCCTCAACAGAAGAGTGGATGCAAAAAATGTGGTATATCTACACAATGGAGTACTATTCAGCCATTAGAAACAATGAATTCATGAAATTCTTAGGCAAATGGATGGAGCTAGAGAACATCATACTAAGTGAGGTAACCCAGACTCAAAAGGTGAATCATGGTAGGCACTCACTAATAAGTGGATATTAACCTAGAAAACGGGAATATCCAAAACATAATCCACACATCAAATGAGGTACAAGAAGAAAGGAGGAGTGGCCCCTTGTTCTGGAAAGATTCAGTGAAGCAGTATTCAGCAAAACCAGAACAGGAAAGTGGGAAGGGGTGGGTGGGAGGACAGGGGAAGAGAAAGGGGCTTATGGGACTTTCGGGGAGTGGGGGGCTAGAAAAGGGGAAATCATTTGAAATGTAAATAAAAAATTATATCGAATAAAAAGACTGTTTGGACTCTCTTTTTCTTTCTTTGGCTTTTGTCTCTCTCTGGCCTCTTTCTCCTTCTCTGTCCTCTCCTCTCTCCTCCTCTCTGCCTCTTCTGGCCAGCCTCTCCTTCTCTCTCTCCACTCTCCCTGCTCTCTGTCCCCTCTCTTTCTCTGCCCCTACTCCCTTCTCGACCCTGCCCCTTTCTTATGCCCCCAAATAAACTTCATTTTATAGGAGACCCTTCTTATGGCTGTTACTTCTGGGAGAAATGCCTCAGTATAGGCCCTCCAGGGCAGCCCCTGCGGATGCATTATACCACATTTTGCAAAACATATCGACCCCTGCACCAAAGAATGATAGCCTATGGAGGGGGTGGCGTTAAAGCAGGTACTACTGCACGTTAGTGAAGTTCACTACCTCACTCAGCTGTCAGTTTCCCACATTTCTTTCTTTACTGAAATAATACAAAATCCACTGCCTCTCCAAACTGACTCATTTTCTCACTGAGAGAAAAGGAGATGCTGTACAAAGCTCTGCCACACTGATCCCCAGCGCTCCTGTGTCATTGGCAACCCAAAAAAGAGATTTGATATCAGAGAAGCCAATGAGGAGAGAATGGAGACCAGAAGGAAGACAGTGCCTGATAAAGCCTTCACATCTGCAGAGAATTCTGCCAAATGCCCACACCATTCGGCTTTAAGAAGCAGGCTGAAATATTAATTGCAACAACTCATAAATACCACAATTTGAAGAAAGCATGTGGAAACATTCAGCTGGGCGTGTTGCAGTCTGCATACATAAGCAGGGAAGCATACTGGGCTTGCTGGCTACGGCCAACTTCAAAACTGGCGAAATGTACGATTTTAATACCCCATTTCATTGTTGTTTTGAAGCAGTAAAATACATTTGCAATTATGTACCTTCAAGCATTCTTATGGAAAATTACTTTTTCTTAACATAATGACCTTTGAAGTTGTGGTTGTACTTGATTTTAATTTCAAAACTATTTATAGCACTGATAGTAGGTACCATATGATTTTGAATGCTTAATTTTTTTTGCCTCTTTTTCACAAGTCTGTAGTTTTTATATTAATATCCTTATTTAATTTTATTTTAAATTAAATAAATAAAATAGAAACACAAACATACTTTTCAAAAGTCAAAGGATTTATTTAAGCAATTTAAAAATTAATGCAATAATATCAGCATACTTATATAAAATAACAACTAGAAATTGCTCTAGAAGAAATGACTGATCTGCTACAGCAATCATAAAAAATAACTAGTTAGTATGGATTTAACATATATATAATAACATACTTATGTTATAATAACATATATATAATTTATAACATATAATAACATATAATATTTATAACATATTTATAACATATATATATATAATTTATATGAAGGGAAATGGGAAATTTAAAAAACATTTTTTCTCAGAAGGGAATAAGTGATGGTTTAAGTCACAAAACAAATTATAGCAAAACACAATAAAAGTTTTAATTCCTATATAGTTAATTTATAAATACATCACAATTATAACAAAGATACACATAGCTATCATCTGAAGCAAAAATACTTTGAATAAAATAAAAGATAAAAACTACACATAGTAAACTACAAACTATAGTTTGGTTTAAAACTTGATGTAATTAATGTGATTTGCTAATGGATGAGTATGATAATCAGGATGGAGAGAGTATAATGTGGGAACTAGAAACCTAGCAGGGCTTATGGGACTTTCGCGAAGTGGGGAGCCAGAAAAGGGGAAATTATTTTAAATGTAAATAAAAAATATATCGAATAAAAAAAGAAACAGAAAAAAAAGGACACCTAGTAGAGTGATCAATAAGAATAAAGGCTTGGCTTTTGCTGCTGCTGACCTCTGACCTCTGTGTATAACTCTGATATCTTGGTTGTTACAGGTTACCATGGCAAACATGAAAACTGATAAAGTACCTTGTAGTAATAATGATATGCTTCCCTGTCTTGTGCTGTTTTTCATAACTCACTAGTCAGAAATGTCCAATCACAAGCTCTGGGAAATGGAGTTATGCCATGGGCCTGGAAGGCGGGGTTCAGTGGCTATGACATCTATGTCATATACATATACAGATATGTGCAGATGATGAAGGCAGGAGTACCACAAGATACATAATTTAACAATGACGCTTCTAACATATTTTGAAATACTCTATTGAAATTTATATGTGTGTATTGCTATATGTGTAGCCCTTACAAAATGGGTAATGAATCATTCATCAAAAGATTACTTTTCTACCTCTGTCCACAATTAGTCCTATTACAGACCCCAAAAATATTCCAGAAAAGAAAAGAAAACAAAACAAATCGGTTATATTTGCTTATTGATACACAAATTTTAAGGAACACTGGTGCCTACCTGGTCTCATGGACCCTAATTAACCCCTAAAAGCATTGGTTATTTCACTTAATTGCATACTTTCATGATCCTGGCAAAGAAATTGGAATCTAATGTAGTTCTCTGTTTCTCTGTATGCCTTCATATTGCCATGGACTAGAGACCAGCAATCCAAAGTGTGGCAGCCTAGCAGTAGAGGAAGTCACAAAGAAAATGACCCTTACTTCCCCTAACTACTTCTGAGGAGTATAAACGTACAGGGATTCTCCTTCACCTTGTCTAAAAGCCAATTGATTTATTCTAGAGGACCTTGTCCCATAACCGGCCATGAAGCAAACTACATGAAGGAGCTAAAGAGAATCTGGGCAGAAAACCTTCACTGAATTACCCTAGTTGAGTTTATTGTCAGTAGAGCATGGCATTGTGTGCCAGACATGTCTGAAATCATCCCTTTCCTTAGCTCGTCTTAGCATAAGATCCAACTTTTGCCTGGGCTCTTAAGGTTTCATTCCAGAAGACTCCTGTGTGGCATAAAATTTCACTTAGACACACTTAGACTTTTCTTATGATTCTGGATATTCTGTTACCCACAGGTCAGTTTTATATGTTTTAAAGAATGTAGAATATATACCACATCCTTCTTCCACAATAAAGATGTCTCGTTAGAATATTAATTTAAGATCAAGGTACGTGCCTTCTGTCAGTACTTGTCTTTGCTTTTGAGGCCACAAAAACAAATTTCCATTTATAATTTTAACTTGCAATCTACTTCTGTGGTGTATAGATCTTCAGAATTTTCCTGTTTTGTTGTCTTCTATAAGGTGTTGACTGTTTAGTAAAAGCTAGTTTTCGTCATTTGAAATAATGAAATACCAAAATATTACTAATGCCCTTCATTTTTTAATCTTAATATAAAATACTTATTGATAGACTGTAAAAAATATTTGAATGTAATTTTCATTATAGTTTTATATTTAATGGACATTTTAATAGAAGTTTTAGAGTCACTGTGAATTAACTAGGAAGTACATATCATTCCCAGAACACAGTCTCACCTGCTGCACATATCCTTCACATACACATCACCACTGACCAGCCTGCCCTTAAACCCTTACTCCTCATCCTTATCTTACATCCATAGCTTCTAGGCATTGACTCTTAGCATTAGACCTTTTATGCATTTTGACAAATATATAGTAGAATGCTTTTAACACATTATTCCCAAGGAATTTTACTGTTCTAGAAAACTACTATGCTCCATGTATCTGTTCCTCCTTGTACACTGCCCCCACCTCACTCACTCACACACACACATACACACACACACACACACACACACACACACACACTGCAGGTTAAAGCAACAAGTGAGTATCTTCTTCCTGTCCAGGCAGTTTTGCAGATTTGGTTGTTGCTTCTACCACTGTTAAGCATCTTATGTGATTATTGTTGGTCTCCTTTTTCTAGTTTAGGGAGAACCATTACAAATGAGACCATTCTTCAAAAATGTAAAATTCCCTATGAAATGGTAAATCTTTTGTTTGTTCATTGTCAGTCTCATGTGTGCATACTGTTTCACAAAGTAACCATTACAAAAGTGTTGGGCTCCTGTAGAGGTGTACTTGAGGTGGTATTTTCTGCTATAATATTTATGTAAATTTGCTTGAAGGTATCATTGTATTACATTTTTCCTATTCTTTCAGGAGTGTTACCCTGTCATAACTGACTTGATTTACAGTAAGTCTTCCAGCTGGGTGGTATCACCTTTCCATTTTATTTCTTCAATATCAAAATAGCTAGTCTGGATTTTTTGTCTCTGCATATAAACTGTGGGAAAAGTTGTTGATATCCATGGATCAACTCTACAGATTTTGCTTATAATTGTATTGAATCTATAGACAGGCCTGAAAAAAGCTGACATCTTCTTGGTCCTGAGTCTTCCTATTCACTGCCTTGAGATAATTCTCCATTTACTTAAGTTTTTAAATTCTTTCAACTGTTTTCTCACTCAAGTTACACATACACATGTGGGTCTGTAAATTATATGGTATTGCATTTTAAATTAAGTTTAATTCAAAATCTTCTTGAATAGGTATGTTGTCAAAACAAACTTTTGGGTCTTATGATCTTCCAATAATCATTAGTTAGGTCTGAATGTCAAATATGAAAATACATGACACTTTAAGAATCTTTATTTTCTTTATTTTAATTTTGGAATCAGGAAACATGACATTCTATTGCATAGAATAAACATCTGTTTCACCAAATATAAGAAAAGAGCAGAAAAGAATAGAAACAAAATTTTATATTTAACATAAATATTACTAACATTTTATTATTTTTCTTATTAGCTTGTGGGTAAACTGAGATAATTCAATAATTTATGTAATAATGTAATGATAAAATATAATTAGTTAATATTTTCACCAATTAAATGTTTTTATATAATTTTTATTTCTTTAAGATTATAATTTAGCTGAGTATATTGGTATATACCTTTAATCTTAGCACTCAGGTAGCAGAGACAGACAGACTTCTGAGTGCAAGGCCTACCTAGTCTGCAAAGTGAGTTCCAGGACAGCTGGGGTTACTTATATAACCCTGTCTCAAATAACAACAAAAAAACAAACAAACAAACAAACAAACAAAAACAACAAAAAAACCAAGGAAGCTCATAATTTAATCGCATCATTATGTCATTTCAATTTTTTCCTTTCCTCTTTACAAGCCTTCCTTTGGACTGGCCTTCTACTCCGTCTCAAATTCATAGCTTCTTTTGAAAAAATGTGTGTGTGTGTGTGTGTGCTCCTGCAGGGTTGACTATTTCACCTTGGTTAACCAATCAATGTGTTCTTCCCTGGGGAAGACTATTTCTGTCTCAGCATCCCTCAGTTCCCTTTGGTTCTTTGACAAGTTTTGAGGCTTCATTTACCTTCCCACTTTCACATTGCCCTGTTCATTGCTCTTTTCCTTGTTTAGGAGCCCGTGTTGGAGACACTACATAGATATAGTTTCCCTGACAGTTAGAAGATACAATCTCACAGCAAACTCCATGTTCTTCTGGTTCTTATAATTTTTCTGGTTTTGTCCAATGTTCCCTGGGCCTTAGGTGTAGGAGTTGTTTACAGATGTGCCAACTGGAACTGGCCTCCACAATTCTGTCAGTTTGGTGGTTGTTTCATATTCTGTTTGTTTGCTTGATTGATTTTGGTTGTGTTTTTCTGTACTGATCTCACTTTTTTACAAAAACAAATTTCTATGTAGTTCTGTTTTGAGTAAGAATGGCCCTCATAGACTCATTGTTTTCCTACTTAACTTGTTTAGGGAGGATTAGAAGTGTGGTCTTGTTGGCATTATTGAAGGAAGCATGCCACTCTGAACCTCACTGCCAGCGTTATAGCTGTCCCCAAATGAAGCAGAATAAAATAATAACTAATAACAACAATAATAAATATTAGAACTCCTCATGGAAGTGTATTCTGGCAATCCTAGCAGTCAGAAAAGCCGAGACAGGAGGCTTCTGGATAGACAACTCAAAAGAGGAAGGAAGAGTGCATATCATAATCCTAGCACCTTAGAGGTCTATGCAGGGGGATTAAAATGGTGGACATCTTCAACAACATAGGGAGTTAGAAGACAGTCAGGCCTTCTATATCTCTTCCCAAAGAAGTTCAATGTATATGTATGTTAATACTATATGACATTTTCACAGCACAGTAAGAGTTATAAAGTTCAGTATTTCATTGATACACCCCTCTTCCTCTAACACTGATTTACATTCAAATTTTATTCCTAGCCTCCATTTTTAATGGTTGTCTTTTAATTGGAAGACACTTAATATCAAGTATTTACTCTTAATATATAACAAATAATACCTAAAATACTATAAGACATATCAAAGGCTTTTGTTTCCAAAAGGTATTTCATGGATGAAACAGTTTGGGGGAGTTTACTCTTATAAGCTAAAATTAGTCTCAGATTCTCTTTATTTCAAAAGGGGAATATTATAATTTCAATGACCCTGAGATACATGTTTGCATGAAATTTCTTGGTAGCATTAGCTGGTATCATAAAAATGATGTACAGAAAATTGATGTACAGCAAAAACAAACCAACTTATGTCAATAATTATAATTATCTTTTATTTCCTCATACCCATGTGTTGTATTTCTTACATTTAGATGTATTTATATTATCTTGATTTATTTCACACAAAAAAATCACAGATAAAAACTTTTCTCATGCTTAAAATTGAGTGGAATATCAGCAAGAAAGTTGGCTTAATATATAGAAAACACAAAGGTGTAGTCTTTGAGAATATT
Organism: Apodemus sylvaticus; assembly: GCF_947179515.1. Taxonomy (NCBI): domain Eukaryota; kingdom Metazoa; phylum Chordata; class Mammalia; order Rodentia; family Muridae; genus Apodemus; species Apodemus sylvaticus. Next base: position 64,042,335 of record NC_067482.1, on the reverse strand, counting down.
TTGGGGAAATATTTTAGAAATTAAGTTATATATGTTTCTGAAATCATAAAGATAGAGACTTTAAAGGCTTACGCACAGACAGACCTATAAGCAACTTGCTACTTCTCTAAATGTAATACCTTGCCTGACTTTCACCCACTCAAGGTCACTGAGAAAGCAAAGCTGGGATTCAAATCCAATTTGCTGCCCTTTAGACCATAGCATACTGACTCAGAATTTGACATTTTCTTCATCTCTATGTTTATAAGACGACTAAGATAAAGGAGCCAGAGAAATCTATGAAAGACTCATTTTACCATTGGTGAAAAGAATTTGTGGTGTACTTGAAAGAAAAAGACAACACGATAAAAGAAACAAATGACTTTGGGTTTAAAGACAGTACATCTCACTAGATGTCTAAAAATAATGAAACAAGACATCTGGCATTATCACGAGAATGTAAAGAAACAGACGAAATGGAAGCTGAGGGCATCAAAGGAAAACTTTGACAATGTCAGCAGTCTGTAGCCGAAACTTCTGGAATCCATGATGAGACAAGTTGGAGAAGGTGGCATCCTAGAAAAAGATCACTGCATGGAACATTCAGGAGATTTCTCAGCTGGAGAAGTATTTTTCAAGCCTCTGAACTCTTCAGTTCAAAATGAATTCCAAAGAACAAACACTCAGGATGCTTTTTTATTTTCCCATTGAGACATCTGGGTAGAAAAGTAATGGGACAGAAATGCATGCTGGGATCTCTCTCCCAAACACTAATCCCTCTTTTATAAACACAGAACATATTTTCTCTGAGCCTACCTGAAACCTACCCAGAAGGCCCAGCAAATTCTTCCAGAGTAGCTACATTGCATGTCATGTTGCCAAGACAACTGATTTCTTTTTCATAAAAACAACTGTGAGTTTTCTGGGGCCCATTAGTTCGTCTTACCTTGAATCAGATTTGTTTTCTTTTCCTATCTTGATTATGAAGAATTCTAGCTTTGTTATGGATTTCAGATTGTAGCTGAGTTCTCACTGAGATTTTCAGAAGCTGTGAGCATTAGTCATATTCATGGTTTGACTCAAGTCGGGGAATTGTCCACAAACTACTTTGTGGCCCCTTTGACTATGAGATAACATACCTATTTTTATTAATAGTAGTTATCATAGAGTTATTAATTTATGCAACTTATTTGATTGATATCAAAGTAACTTATGTAAAGAGATTCAGAGACTAATCTATGACTCTATTATGTTCCCCCTGAACTCTTCACTGAGCAAAACCATAAACATGTGGGTATCTAGTAGATCATATTTGAATGTGCACGTGGATATCCAAATTCCTTCATTTCCAGATGCTGTATTTTATATTAGGATATTTTCTATTAGGATAGTTTTGCTTTAGTTTTTTCTCAGATAATTCATCTAAGAAGATCTGACCTGGCGGTTTTAATTTTACAGTGGAATTCATGTATTCTACCTGCATAGTAAGGCTAGACTATATAAAATACATCTTGATAAATTACTTGTCATGATAAAAAAAAATGACATTATTTTGGTAGGGGCTCTTTCCCAATACTACATTTTATATGAATGATGCAAGATCAGCAGCCTGGTGTATCTATGCAAAGAACCCAAGTCTTTTATTGAGGAGCCAGATCAACAAATAGCACATTTATTTTGGGTCTGGATGTCCCAAAAGGCAACCATTGAATGTTCTTTCCCATTGTGGTAACATGAAGAAGTTTGGGTCCTGGAAATACAAGTATCTATCATTTAATTTCTGCGTATTTGAAGGATTTTTTTTCAAAGTGTTCTATTTCATTGTATGTAAAAGTAATAAAATCATAATTTTCTTTAGAAAATACCTTGTCTCATAACAGTCACCCCCAACTGCTACCACTTCTCTCATATGTAGGTGGAATAGCTCCACATTTTAAATGAACTAAGTTTCTTTTGCTCCTTAGACCATATATTTTATAAACTATTTGGTCAGTTCTGTTCTGTTTATAGCTTATTTGGATGTTTCCACAGAGCAGTGTGTGTGCGTGTGTGTGTGTGTGTGTGTGTGTGTGTGTGTGTGTATGTGTGTGTGTGTGTGTCATATGGAGCCACAATGTCTAACTCAGATGACCTAGTGACCCATTCCATGGTGAGTCTCTAAGGAGTGACAGTTTGAGATGGAGCATATGTGCCCTGAAAGCTTTTCAGGGACAGCAGAATATATGTTTGTTCTGATTCTCTCCAACAGCCAAGGCATTATGGGGACAGGACTGCTAACAATAGAGCTGCCTATTGTTTTCCTGTAATATTTTCTCAGGCTTTCTGAGTGGCAGGCCCTGGGGAGAGTGAATTACTATCCTCAACTAGTGACTCAGCTGCTCCTTTTGTCTTTCTGCATAATTGCTGTCACCCAGGTGAAACTAAATTGTTTTCCCCCTTGGTGAATTCTCCCACACTCAGATTGGAGCCCTTTAGGCCAGACAGGCCTGGGGAATCTCGACAGATATAGCATGGCTATCTTAATGACTCTTTAAAGGAGTATCTAAAGACAAATGCCAAATACACTAATGACACTTCTTTAAATAACTGGATTTTCCTTTTATGTAGAAAGTACCAGTCTAGGAGTTATAATAGCCTGGACTGCATGAGGCAGCAGAGATCATGTTCGCTGAAGAATGAAAAGTCCTTAGTCTAGTATGTGGCTCAAAATAAGCAGTATCAGTCCTTATTGACTCATGACACTATATATTTGATATCTATTCATCAAAGAACATATTATAAATTCCCTTTTGCAAAGATGAAATTCATTGCTAACGGAATCTAGAATTAAGTATGTTTAGCTCTGAACCAAGTGGGTGTTAACTTCCAAATCATTTTCTAAATTTACCTACTGACTCTTGTCAAGTCAGTTATTGATGTAGTTGTGCATACAGGGGACACAAATAATTTCTGTGTGTATTATGGGTGACCAGGATTATCAGACAGCTATATTTTTTGAATGAATTATTTCAATATTCCTTACAACTGAATTTTGATAACACTAATATAGTTAAGCACTATAATCAAGTTTAAAAACAAAATGCCTTCTATTTTTTTTTGTTGTTGCTTTTAATCAAAGGTCTGTAGCTGGCAACATATATTGATAATAATACTCACTGCACAGAAATAATTAAAACAAGAACAACAGTGATGGTAACAGCAATATCAATAATGCCTATTTACAGTAAAAACCTATCATGTGTCATAAATTGTTTTAAGAATTTACTACAATTATCCCATGTGGTTCTAATTATATAGGTACTCTTATCATCCCTGATTAACATGTTATAAAACTTAGAGAAAGATAAAATGATATACTGAAAGTTATCATTTCTAATCAGATTACATGGAATTTGATTCTAGGCTGTCAAAAATTGTGATCTGTGCTTTTTACATAGGTAGTGAATGATGAAACCTAAACTCAACACTTCCGTTCACTCTATTGACAAATCCTGCTAAAATTGACGTTGAGCACAGGTGTCACTTGAACCCATACGTTCACTTGCATTTTAATTGGTCTTTTATACAACTAAGCACACAGCAAGATTTTAGAGTCCGAAATTTCCTTAGACTTTAGCACGGCATAAATGGGCAGTGCTTAATAAAACAAATCAGAATAAATATAATACAAAATACAAATCACTTTGAGGTATGACATAATTTAAGCCAACCTATGCTTAAAGACTAGTTATACATCTAGACTAGGTAATCAATGAATCTCACTTATTCTCACTCTTCTGATCACCTTTCCTTTCCTCTCCTTCAGTTTATGCCTTCATCACTTTAAGTTACTCTAATGGAGAAATTCAAGTTCACTTAATATATTTAATGCACACATCCCCCAACTCCTGACCATGCTCACTGAAAGAAAAATAGGCAGTGTTTTTTCTCTTATATTGTCTTAATGTGTACATAGGCTCAGTTCCAAGTTGAAACATTTGTTTGCTTTCTTTAGTCATTTGAGTAGCAGCTATTTTCGTCTTGAGATTTGCTGCATGGCAAATTCCAGCTGCATTCTTTGAGGATCTGAGGTGAGGTGTCTCTGAGAAAAACTCTCCCCAGTGATCAGGCAGCAACACTGGTATTTTCTCATGGTCTGTGTGATATTACATGCTGGGGTCAGGGAGTTTGCAACTGCCATGGCAGTCACAAGAAGAGTTGATGGTATTTAGCTGAGAACAACAGCCACGAGTTATTTATCTATCAATCTTGCAGATAGAATGCTATGGCTTCTTATTCTACTGCTGAGCTTGCAGCTGCCACCAGGTCTGGTTTCCATAGGGAAGACCCTCAGATCAATTCTGCAATAACAGGAAAGTTGGCCATCACCTGCAATCAGAAGTCTGGAGAAGAAAGACAGGATTTTTTAATTTTCTTCTAGGGGAGGGTGGTGTCGATTTTCTTTAAGAGTGCGAGTCCTGAGTCATTGAATATATTCCAGTGCATATTCTCACATAAAAAGTATGTAGACAGAAAAATTAGATTACTAGATTATTAAATGATTTTTTTAAAGAATAGTATGAACTATGGTAAGGTAAGTGAAGGTGGATCTAGGAGGAGTTAAGTAGAATGTTAGGGAAGAATTTGATCAGCCTGAATTTGTCTTCTTAAAGATTATTTTTTATTGAATAATATAGTGACGTTTGAGGTGGACACAGTTGCACTCACTTTATTTAATTCCTCTTATAGAACTTGAACAAAACAAGCACACAAACAAAAGTCATCAAATTGTGACTTTAACCATCTGGGCTTCCAGGAGTTGAGAAGTATTAAACTAACAAACCTCAAGTCATATCTACTGCAATTTCCCCTATAAAACCATGTGTGGGAGGAGGAAGGTAGAAGAAGGGAACTTGCATGTGTGCCTGTGTGCATAATTGTGTGTGAATACGATTCGGGTAGAATCTGTTGACAGGATTCAGGTAGAATCTGTTTACAGTCCTGCTGATAGAACCAGTAGAGATCAAGAACAGTGTAATGATTTTATTCTTTGAGCAAATCACAGCTCTGAGGGGGTTGGTTGCTATGAGAAAAGAGCACATTTGTCAGACTCTCACTTCAATATGTATGTGCAGAGTCTGTAAATAAAACACCTGAGTACATATGAATTGTTCTGGTGTCTAGTAGCTTGAAGCTAAGGCTTTAGCTTACTGCTTTGAAGGTCTTCCTTGAGCTTATAACAGTTTTATATTGAGTGAAGTTATTTGGGAACCATTACCCTGTAGAAAAATAGCTGAAAAATCAATTTGCCTACTGAGAAAGTGAACTCACAGGTGTCAGGAGAAAAATCAAACAAATGTTGATAAATGCATTTCAGAGAATTTCAGTGCTCCTACCCACTGTGTGATTTCAGTGTTAATTCTAGTGTAAAGCAAACATCTGATGAATAGTGGGTGGGTATATGGGGTATCTGCATAACACATATCATTGAACATTTCACTATTCTGCCCTTGATATGTGCAAAGTGCCAATATAATATTCGGGAAAAGGCAGGGCTAGAAAGTGAGTTAGGATACAAGACCCTCTCTTAGTTCCTACATACATGCTTTTTGGATTAAAAAAAACAAAAACAGCAACAAACAAACAAACACTCTCCACCCCCAAAACACTGCTGAAAGTTTTGCCAGTAAATTATTTTATACTTTAGGAAGTTAGAGGATCTCAAACCAAAGCAGAAGGCCTATCAAACATATACTTGTGATAAACGGTTGCTATCCCTTTTGGAGAAATGAATTCCCAAAGCAGTCTATTTTGAGATTTGTGTAAAGCAGCTTTTAAAAACATAATTGAAACATTGTCCTTGCTTTGAAAGGAGAGGATGATTTTTTTTAATAAGCACTCTTTTATAAGATTTTATTTTTATTTTATATATGTGAGTACACTGTTGCTGTTGCTGTTGCTGTCTTCAGACAGCCAGAAGATGGCATCAGATCCCTTTACAGATGGTTGTGAGCTAGCATGTGGTTGCTGGGAATTGAACTCAGGAAGAGCAGCCAGTGCTTTTAACCAATGAGACATCACTGAGCCATCTCTCCAGCCCAGGAGAGGAGGACTGAGTCCTCAGCTGTCAAGGAGAAAGGGGAAGTGGTACATTGAAGAGGAGGTAGCACTCTTTCTACCCTGGTGCAGGAAAATAATTGATATTTAGTAGCAGAATCCAGTTAGTGTCTCAGTTTTCTAATTGAGTTAAACCAACAAGGTGACATGAGAAACACAAGGAAACAGAAGATAGATGACAGATTAGTAATAGTAGACAGGTATAGCTTTAGATATGGATTTTTAATCTTCATTACTGAGATGATTGATATATCACAATCTGTGCTTATTTACAATATAAAACCTTGGACATAAACCAATAAAACTGTTACCCAATGAGAGCTCTTGTCATATATATTACCTTTCTAAAATTTCTCCCCTTCTTTTTATTGCTTTATCATTATCTACCAAAAATAATCTTTTAGAAAAGAGGAATCAGGGATATGTTCATCTCTTTGAATGACACTAGTTGTTTCCTCAACTAAATCATAATATTTTTGTTTTACCGCATGAGACATAATGATGTTTTCCTCACCAATTGGGGTCTGTGGCATGCTTCTCCTATGTAGTTTTTATCACCAAGTGACATTATGGTCAGGATATTTTGTGTAACAGTATGATGTTCACATAATAAAGTAGCCTACCAATACAACTTTAAGAGCAAATGAATGAATCCCAAGCATTAAGAAATGCTCAGATATATTTTGTCTCTTTCTCCTTATTTAGGCTTAAATTTCCTAGTATATAGTAGTTTTTATAGATAAAAGTGATAGGACTCTAATGGTAGTTTTTCTTATTATTTTAATATATACATACATATATATATGCATATATATATTTCAAGCTTCATTTTCCTTTTTTAAAATTTATAAACCATGTGCCACTTCTTTTGTATTATGTGATACACAGATATTTTGATTTATTAATTTAACAACTAAATTATATTAAATCTGCTATATGCCATTTTTGACAAATTTCAAAACTTTTCTATGCCTTTATTCTTCTACTTACAAAATGAAAATATTTTTAAGCTTTAATGACAAGTAAGTTAATAATGCACAGGATTATTTTGAAATAAAGTCTGCCATTAAATCCTGGTATGAGTTCCTGATATGTCAAAGACAATCTATTTTAGATTTCCAAGGCCTGTAGAGTGAAAAGGCATTTATGGCCAAATCTTTTCTTTATGGGCTGTTGTCTATGATATCATTGTATCTTCACAAATGATCACTTAACTCTGTCTTTACAATACATTTCCACATCCTAAGCCAAGTAGAACCACTCTTTTCTGCTATCATGGTAGTTTTCATGGTCAGCATCTCTCAATATTATCAGTATTGAGCTGGGATAACAGATATTTCTATTAAAATAAATTTTAATTAAAATACAGTTATATGATTTCCCTTTTCCCTTTCCTCTCCTGAGTCCATCCAAATCTTTCTCCTCCAACTTTTTCTATTCTCCCCATTCTCAAATTGATATCCAGTTTTTATTTTATTATTATTATTATTATTATTATTATTATTATTATTATTATATATGTGTGCCACAATGTATGTGTATATGCATGTAAAAATATATGAATAGAACTTGCTGAGTCTGTTTTTGTTGTTTGTGTACATCTGGTTTCTAACTGACCACTTAGACTAAGATAACCAAGTAAAAGTTTATCCCTTGAATAGGCTAATTCTTTCTCTCTCAGAAGTTGACTGAAGTTCTTTCTTTGGGACCCTGTGAGATGTTTTCCCCTCCATGTCAGCATGTCTATTAATATTGCAGTTCTTGCATTTTTCTTTATGCAGACATTTCTATGATAGAATACTTTACAGCAAACTTCCTGGTTCTCTGGCTTTACAGTCATCTGCTCCCTCCTCTTCTGCCATGTTCCCTGAACCATAGATGCAGGAAATGTATCTATAGATGAGGAAAGTTTATCAGTAAAAGTAACTTTTATTTCCATAGCGTAAAACTTGTTGTCTCCAAGACGTACTGCTGAATAATGTCACCATTTCTAGCTCTTTCTGAATTCTGGCTGGCTGGTTCAACTTAGGTGTTCTGGCTTAAACCCCTCCAAGCTGACTGATTCAAACTGGATTCTCTCAGCTTCTGACTTTTCGCTCTGTTTGACCTCAAATTAACTTTAAAAATAAGCTCTATTCTTCTGGCTTATTCTCTGGCTTCAACTGCTTCTGCTGACCTGCTCTGAACTACCAGAACTCAACTCACTGTGCTGACCCACTGAACTCAACTACTTCAGCTTATTGAAGGGGACTAAACTAAACTCAGTTCCACAGCCTGTACTCAACTGCACTGACTCCCAAATCTTTATCTCTGAACTATGCTGAACTGACTGATTTAAACTTGACAGACGGACTGACTGAACTGAGATCTGCATGCCTCTGTTTCCTGAGTGCTGGGATTAAAGTTGTGCGATACCCTGCCTGGACCAAAGTTTTTCTTTCTTTACCTGAAACTTGCTTTGTACCAGGAAGCCCTTGTACTCAGGTATCTGCTTGCCTTTGTCTCCTGGGATTAAAGACATAGCTGTATTCCAGTTTGTTCACACAGACCTAAAAGATGATCCCTAGGATATGACCCCTTACCTGAGCAGCCAAGATGCTCAATTAAAATTCCTCTACAAGTAATTACTAGGAGTGGACCCCATGATCTGTCAACCTGATCGTGTCCAGTTGTGGTGTCTGTGATGTTCTCCATTTGCTGTAACAAGAAACTTCATCATGAAGGGTGAAGGCTAAAAGGCTATTTCATGTTATATATGCACATGTGGTTCAGTGTAAGGAACAGGTAAAAGAATATGTGGCATTTGTCTTTCTGGATCTGGGTTACTTGATATGATCTTTTCTGGGATCATCCATTTATTTGGAAATTTCCTGATTTTAATTTTTCTATATACTATAAGGATAGTAGATATATATCTATATCTACATCTATATTTATATATACTTTTTATAGAATTTAATCGTATTTTTCTATATACTATGTATATTTAGTATATATATATATCCTTTTTAATAGTATTTTTCTGTATACTATATATATTTAGTATATATACACACATATAAACTATCCTTATCCTTTCATCTGTTCAAGAACATTTAGGTTGTCTTTATTTTCTGGTTATTGTGAACCGAGCAGCAATGAGCACAGCCAAACAAGTAGCTGTGGAGCAGGATGTTAAGTCCTTTGGGCACATGTCAATAGCCTAATGGCAGATTTAGTTTTAGTTTTCGGGGCTTGTTCCATACTGTTTTCAAGAATAGCTGCATCAATTTGTATTACAATCACCAGAGAATGGGGGTTTCACTTTCCCCACAATCTTGCTAGTATTTGTTATCAGTTGGTTTATTGGGCTTAGCCTTTCTAACTGAGATAACATGAAATCTCAAAGTTGTTTTCATCTTAGTTTGTGGTCCCCTAATGGCTAAAGATGATGGAATCTTTTTGAGATATTTTTATTTTTAAATCATTTTCATCTCTTTTATTGAGAAATCTCTGTTTAGATAGATGCCTAGAACTGAGTCATATTTGTTTTCTTGATATTATGGTGGTAGTATCATTCTTTGTGTATTCTGGAGATGACCCCTGTATCCTCTGTCAGATGAATGGCTGGCCAGGATTCTCTTCTATTTTCTTCCTTGCTTTTTCTCTTGATTGCTTGTTTCCTTAGTAATGTGGAAGCTTTTCATTCTCTGAGAAATTACTTGCCATTTGTTTTGTGGAAATGTAATCCCACTAAGAAATTTCTTTCATATATCAATATCACATATTTCACTGTCTGTTTTCTTCCAGAGTTTAGAGTTTTCTTCCAGGGTTCAAACTGAGGGCTTTAGTCCACTTGGAGGTAATTTTTGTATGGGTAACAACCGTGGTCTAGTTTAATTCTTCTGCCAGTGAACATTGTTTTCCAAGCACCATTTGTTGAAGAAGCTGTCTTTTCTCCAGTGTATGTTTTCTGCCTCTTTGTCAAATATGAGATTAATAATAGTTGCAAGTACTGGGTTTTCTATTTTATTCTATTGGTCTACATATTTGTTTTATCACGCACCACATTGTTTTATTTCTTATACACTATATGTCTTAAAGTCTGGAATGTTGGTCTTTCCAGTGTTATCCCTTTTTGCTGAGGATTGCTTTGGCTACCTGGAGTCTTTCTAATTCTATTTAATTTTGTTCTGTTTCTGTGAAAGAAATGGTGGATATTTTAATTGAAGTTGCATTCAGTCTATATAGTTCTTTTAGGAGAATTTTCATAATATTAATTCTACTGACACATAAACATGATATACCTTTCTAATTTCCAGTGTCTTTTTCATTAATCTCTACATAGATTTAAAGTTTGATTAAATAGATATTGTGCCTCCTTGATTTTGTTTATTACAAGGTGTTTTATTGTCTTTGATGCTAATGTAAATGGGAGTTTGTCCTTGATCTATTTCTTGCTGTGTTTGTTGGCATGAGCTGATTTTGTACCCTGCAACATTGCATAAATTGTTGAATCTTTCTAGAATCTTTACAGTGGGCTTTTAGGGTTTCTTTGGTATAATATCATTATCTGTGAATTTGAATATTGTAACCTTTTTTCCTACTTAAATTCTGTTTTATTGTTTCAGATGTTACTTTCAGCACTATGTTTAGAAGGATTTAGGATAGGGAAATCCCTGTCTCATTTCGGATTTTAGTGGGGCTGTTTCAAGTTTTTCTCCATTAATGATAATTGATGACTGTGAGTTTGTTATACTCTTGATTATGTTGAGACATGTTCCCTCCAGCCCTGCTCTTGTGAAGACTATTATCATGATACATGTTGAATTCTTGTCAAAGGCATTTTCTACATTTGGTGATCATATGATTTTGGTCTGTATATCTGTTGATATGATTTCTTATATTTATTACAGATCCTTGCAGGTGATCTGCTATAGGAATAGGGATATACTGTAGAAATTGCACTGTAGAGCAGGAAAGAGAGTTTATTTCCTTTATTTCTGTGGATTTATTACTATTACAAACATCATGGTCACTATCAAAAACACCACCGTTACCACCACTACATCTACTTCCACCACCTCTACCTGCACTACCTGGATTTGCATGGGTACCAGGCACCTGAACTCAGGTCATCAAGCTTAAAATGAAAGCACTGTACTTACTAAGTCATCTTCCTAGAATGACTAGCTAACTTTTAAGATGTTTAATATAGTAGAAGAGTTGCTCTAGAATTAATAGGACATTATAACTTTCAAAATATATTCTTATGTGGTCAGTTGAGTAGAAAGTGATTATAAAACTCCTGATACACCATTGTAGCAGCCAGAAAGAATCTTAAATTATTTAGAAACTTAAACATGTATAATATTACTAATAATACAGGTCACTTAAATTTTATGTGTTTTGCAGAACACACAACAGGTCCTTTCTTCCATGAGTATCTACTTACTTAAGGGCCACAATACCTTGAATTCCAGCCTTAATGAACAGGCCCTTTTACTTGCTATGATTGTTTAAAGCTAATAGCCCTAGGAAGGAAGTGTTAATTAAAATTAATTCACACCGAGGTATTAGTAGCAGGTTAGAATGTAAAAAATGTGTAGACCCATAGTTAAAGGACTAAATTGCCATGTCACTTTGAGAAGTTCCTTTAACCTCTCTCAGATGTATTTATCTGGAAAACAGAAATGATTAAACTGAGCTATTTTTTCCTATTGTGGGCATTGAATAATATAGGAAAACAACAAAGCAAAACAAAAAGCAAATAAACAAAAAAAAACAACACATGTTCTACAGGCTAACAATGAATAGTACTTTTGTCTAGCTCAAGACACATGACCATTACATTCTCAAATCACTGACATTTAAGATAGTTCCCCTATACTTCAAACTTTCAGCCCCAGTAGTCTTCAGCCATTAGAAACAATGAATTCATTACATTCTTAGACAAATGGATGGAGCTGGAGAACATCATACTAAGTGAGGTAACCCAGTCTCAAAAGATCAATCATGGTATTCACTCACTAATAAGTGGATATTAGCCTAGAACATTGGAATACCCAAAACATAATCCACACATCAAATGATGTATGAGAAGAATGTAGGAGTGGCCCCTGGTTCTGGAAAGACCCAGTGTAGCAGTATAGGGCAAAACCAGAACAGGGAAGTGGGAAGGGGTGGATGGGAGAACAGGGGGAGGAAAGGGGGCTTATGTGACTTTCGGGGAGTGGGGGGCCAGAAAAGGGGAAATCATTTGAAATGTAAATAAAATTATATCAAATAAAACGTATACAAAAAAACAAAACAAAACAAAACAATAGCTTTCAAGGTTTGTGTAGTATTTGAGGAAAAAAGATCCTAAAGGATATAGCTCATAATGACAGTATGAAAAGATTTTTAAATATGCAGAGGCCTTCTAATGATGATTGTACTCCCTACCCTTTACCCATGGTCCATGCAGACTTCTAGATATTCTCTTCAAATCTGAAAAGCCAATGATGCATTATTCAGCTCTTGAATTTTTCTATGAAAACTTCAATTTATATTACAATATCAAATCAGGACCACCCAATTAAATGCTATCTACTAAACTGATAAACCAAACATATAGTGACTAGCTTGACAAGACAATGAACTGTGTTTTTGGAAACGAGTATATGAATGGACTATCATACATATCAATTAGAATCCTAACAGCAGAGAAAAAAATGACATTGCATTTCTGTGATTGTGACCTGATGAATATGGTGTTTGTTAAAATGCAGACTGTTTTAGCCCCATTTTCTTCTAAAATCCCCTAATTAGAGGCCTTGCAGTTTAACTAAAGCATTGTGAATGTGACAGTAGCACTGTTCAGAGGGTGTAAATCAAATACGTGCTTGTCCAGTGGACTAGATTTGTTGATTACCAAATGGTTTTTTAATTTTGAGTTAATAATCATTGTCCCCTGGCTACTCTGTTCTACTAGACAGTTTTAAAAACTTGGGCTAATTTACATTTTTAAATAAATCAGTGTTAATAAAACAATAATGTGTTTTTATCCTTTCAGGGTAGCTGAGGGCATTCTTGAAGTTACATTTGTGGAGATGTTGTAGAGAGCTGATATTTGAGCTTTGATCATCTTGTTTAAGTATTTTACTCATGTCATATACACACAGCCAAGGAGGACTGAGCCTTAATACATTATGTGCTCACGTTCTAACATTTCAAACTGCCACACAAATGAAAGTAGACATCTAACACTGAATTACAACTCTGGTTTTCTTGACTTTTCTTGGTTTATATTTAAAAGGTTTACCATTTGTGTTATATTGCTTTAGGGGTGTTATATATGCACATGTGTCTACCTATATTTGGAACATTAGTCAAAGTTGGGAATTGTTTTTTAAGAGCCACCTACTCTGTTTAATTTGCTTTGCTCTCTTCTCTTCCTTTACTCATTCACTGGGACTCTGGGCTTACCAAACAGTCTAGAGTGGCCAGCCAGTGCGCTATGGGAACTCACTTAATTCTTTTGTCTTTGCCTGGAATTTTACATAGGTGTATGAATTCTCTTCCCCAGTGTTTACATGAAATACAAACAGAAACAAAACTACATTATTGACTGAGCTACCTCCCTAGTTCCTTGAATATATGCTTATACACACACACACACACACACGCACACGCACACGCATGCACACGCACACGCACACGCACACACACACAAATACTCTAGAATGATTCATGCATATTTCCCCAACTAGATTACTATATTGTAATATTCCCCACAATGTTTCTGGCATATCCATCCATTCATTCATCCATTCATTCATCATTTCTTCTTGCCCTCCTCCTTTCCTTCCTCCCATCCTTCCTTCCCTCCCTCCCTCCCTCCCTCCCTCCCTCCCTCCCTCCCTCCCTCCCTTCCTTCCTTCCTTCCTTCCTTCCTTCCTTCCTTCCTTCCTTCCTTCCTTCCTTCCTTCCTTCCTTCCTTCCTTCCTTTCTTTCTTTCTTTCTTTCTTTCTTTCTTTCTTTTTTCTTTCTTTCTTTCTTTTTTCTTTCTTTCTTTCTTTCTTCTTTGTTTCTTCTTTCTTTCTTTCTTTCTTTCTCTTTCTAAAGTAAGTCTTCATCCATGTCCCTCTTTGTTTGTTGCCTAGGAATGCAGAAATGGTGATGACATCACAGTGGTTCTCACCGAGCTTATGTGAGATGAATTGAATGTGCCCTTCTCAAGTTGTTTTATTCACTTCCTCCATATCCCAGAGATATAAATTAGCTTTTTATAACTTGTCACTCACATTGTTCCGTATTCTAGAATTACTTGCTTAACACCAGGCTTGTATTTCTAGCAGGCAATACTCCAGTTGTGAAAAATGAATTCTCATATGGCAGAAACTTTTGTCACCTATCTCAAGGACCAAATTCATGTTTCACCTTGATCTCACTTGTATTTTTACAAGACACAAAATTGTCTCTATTCAATATGGCTGTGGTCACTCACACCGATAATCATCAGGGTAGTGTGAGAAGAATGAAATTTATCCAAACTCACATAAAATTCTTGCACTTGTATGAAATTTATTTTTAGCCTTTGAAACTTTAAGACGCTTGTGAATATGCTTTTAGTATGCTTTAAGTGCTTGTGAAGACAATTCCTAATCCCTATCTTTGTGTTCTGTCCATTTGTTTATAATTAGTTTCTGTCACTAATTTGTAGAAAAATGATACTGCTTTTATGTTATACTTTCATTCATTGGCAACCAGGGCAGACAATGAAGTTCCCATATCCATGTTCTACACTTTCGGCACTATCAGAGTACAGTCACTTTCATGGGTTATTTCCTAAGGCTCAATTGTCATATTTGGTTTGTGGTAATCTTTTGTTTTTGTCATGACTTGATGCTGTTGAAGATTACCCTCCATTTAGCCTGTAGATTTCCGTTGCTCCTGGCATGTTAATTGTTTCCTCACAATTAGACTGGTCAATACATGATCATAAACTGTTAAAAAAATTAAACTCATGAGAGCAGACTGTGATTCAATCCTGCCTCCAGTTATTAGAACAATGCTGAGTACTTAGTAAATACTAGAATTCATTGATTAGTAATAGCATAGTCTATTAAATTGCTTGGTAAAAACTACTTTGTTTGGCAACTGTATAATTGCAAGCTATCTTTTTCAGCTTAGTTTTCTCAAATCTGCATTCATGACATACCTGTACACACAGTAAACATTACTTTCTGTTCCATCTTTCTCTTCAGTGACTCTCATCAACCTCAGGAAGCCTAATTTTTTTCCCATGTCACCTTTCTTACATTCAATCTGGCAAGTCTGTTTCACTCACTGATCATGAAAGGGACTATTAAGAAGTTGAGGGTCGTGCCTTTTAGAAATATATAGATTTCAGTATAAGATAAAACGGTTTACATCCTGGTAAAAGATAGCTTTTACTTATCAGCAAACAATTGAATAGAATTGTTTAGACATGCAGAGATTCTCATAAAAATACTTTCCAACATCTCAGTAAATCATAACAAGAATCATCAGATGAGGTAGAATCAGATTAGAAACCTTGCATACAGCAATAGAAGCCAGTACCAGAATAAAGAGATAGGTACAGTATGGATGGAAATCTTGGGCAGCCTATTTATCTGATGGAAGAGTAATGTCTAGAAAATAAAAACAGAAGACTAAACTACCAACAAAAGACTCTAATCAATAAATAAAAATATAAACTGAGCAGTTCTCATATGAAGAACACACAGACAATAAATAACTCAAAATATTCAAGATCACTAGCAGTTTGGGAAATGCAAATTAAAACTATATTAAAATCCAGTCACTTTAATCAGAAGAGCCTAAATTAAGATATCAGAAATCCACAATTCTCTCCAATGGTTTAGGGAGAAAAGAAATCATACTGATTACTTGTGGGAATATAAACTAGCATTACCACTAAGGAGATTAGCAAAGAATAGTCTTTCAAAAACAGCTGCAAATAGAATTACATGATCCAGTTAGCCAGGCTTCATATATGAAGAAATTCAAATAAGCAGATAATACAGAATCATGTGAATGCAAGTTAGCATGAACATGTTTATTTCAGCAATTACAATAGTCAAATTATGAAATCAGCATAATTATCATGGAAAAATTGAACAGAGGAAATGTGACATATATACGCAATGGAATATTTTTCTCCATTAATAGGATAGGTTTTTTTTTCTCCTCCAGCAACATGGATAAGATTATGGATCATATGTTAAATGACAATTACAAGAATCTGACTTCTCATAGGACTGAGAAAAGATCTTAAAATGCTAGTTAACATGAAAAGGAGATCAGAGAGCATCAAAAGGTATAAACCAGTGTAATAAGAAATTGATATTATTGAAGTACATTGCATGTAGAAATATAATCAAATCTATTATTTTTTATAATTAATATGCATTTTAAAAACTTGGTAAAATTTATTGTGTCTTATTCAGCATTTGTCCAACAAATGTTAGTTTTACCACATGCTATGAGCTCTTCAGCTGTATCCTTCCTCCTCTCCAAAATTAATTTTTAAGAATTATTAAAAGTAGTTGTATCAAAATTAAATGTAACATAATTCTTAATCATAAAAATTAAATTTCTTTTAGGGCTGTAGAATGGCATTCTTCTAACGTAGACAGAGATGTCTTTTTCCAGAAGACAACAGTGATCCCTGCTTCTCCAAGTTCCTCCAGCAACCTTTCTTCCCCTTCAACCCTTGTTTGATTTCAGAAATAAAATTAGCAAGCTTACCTCAATAAAATGAAGCAGGAAAACAAAATGACACAAAAACTTCAAGCTAGTACACAGGATTTCACATATGCAAATTACTTTACATTTGTAGGTTCAGTTTCCTTACCTATAGAAATGTGGTTGTGTGAAGACACTTTTCATAGTTTTTTGTTAATTGTGTTAGTGTGAGATACCTGATTTAAAAAATGTCAATATGTGATATTTATTTTAAGCTATGATTTCCCGCAAGAGAGACAAGATTAGGAAAGGAACCTGCCCCAAAGAGAGAGCAAGAACATCTAATTCACAGAGTCCCAAAAGTGTCTCCTGGCTCAACAACTCACCAATACTGGCAAAATACAGTCTGGGTTGTTGTTCACTTTTTAAGACCATAAGAAAAACATAAACATAAATAACATTGCAAAGACTGAAATAAATCATATACTCAAAAGTAATATTTGAATTTCAAAAAAAATCATTAAAATTATTTTTTTTTGGTATTTTTATTGAGACAGGGTTTCTCTGTATAGCCCTGGCTGTTCTGGAATGCACTCTATAGACCAGGCTGGCCTCGATCTCAGAAATCCGCCTGCCTCTGCCTTCCAAGTGCTAGGATTAAAAGCGTGCGCCACCACCACCTGGCCTTTAACATTCATATTATAAACAATAAAGTTTTATTTTTATTTCTCTCTCTCTCTCTCTCTCTCTCTCTCTCTCTCTCTCTCTCTCTCTCTGTGTGTGTGTGTGTGTGTGTGTGTGTGTGTGTGTGTCTGTCTGTCTGTGTGTGTGTGCACTGTTGGCCAAAATAATGAGTCAAATCTCAAGAATGTGAATTTACAGGGGCTTGTGAGCCTCTCAGTGTAGGTGCTAGAGTTTGAACTCACATCCTTCCCTAGAGCAGCAAGTGCCCTTAGCTACTGAGCCATCTCTTCTGATCCCGAAAGAACTTTTAATTATTAAGTAAAGTGAATCTGGGATTCTAGTCAAATACTAGATTGGGTTCCTGCTTTCTGCTAGTATCATCATGCAAATTATCCTCAGCGATAACAGGCTTTAATGTTTTTTAAAATAGAAAAAAATCATCTATTTATTTTTCATTTAATATTGATTGACTACTCATACCTGATCTTGCTATTTTTCAAATATTTATAATATTTGAAAACATTATATGCTATTCAATTTAGAATGATTCTGGCAACAAATTACAAAAATATGTAACTATGTGATTCTATATAACTGGTTATCAGACTATTGTGAGCTATATTTGATATGAAAAATTAAAGAAAAAATCATTTCAAGATAGAGAACATTCACAAATACAGCGATCAACAGGTGAGCTCAGTTTTCTGTCTCAAGTAGTCTGTCTTCATAAATGACATTATGATTTGCCTCAGATAAGTTAAATAAACATTGAATATTTTGCTGAAAAGCAGCTTAGCAGGTTCTGAGTTTGCAGTAAACTTTGTAGGTATTTTTCTCTGAGTGTTTCTGTAGTAGTGAACTTCTAGCAAGAGATAAATAGAAATATCAACTTTGCTCTTGGTTCAAATATGATTTCTCATGGCCTTTAGAAGTTTGAAAACTCTAAATTTTTCTAAAATAACAACATTAAAACCAATAATAAAATACAGCTAACTACATATGTTTTAATCATTTCATGTGTGAATAATACATAATTTTTGAAAAATAGCTGACAGTGAGCATTAGATATGAGAGAGAAGAAGTAAGTAACTTTGAGATTTCAATGTATGACTCTTCATCGATTTAATAATACAGCAGTCAGAAAAAAACAAACGAATGATTGTTTTTGGTAAAGATGTACATTATGTGATATGGTATATGAATGGTGGCATAGGCAATACAGGCATTATTGTAACTGCTATAACTGCAGAACCAGACAACTGGGTTTTACCTGTGGTTGATAAGTTTCCAGTTTTGTGGCCATGAAAAAAATTTCTGTAACTCCCTTAAAATGTGGTTTTCTTTTCACGAAATCAAAGCTGAGTTTGTTCCCTAACTCATAGAGTTTCCATAATAATACAATTAATACACTGAAATTTTTACTGCAATGTTTGGTACATTTAAACACTCCAAGGATGCATAATCTTTTTATTATTATTCATAAGCTCATTGTGAATATATGGATTACTTTTCTATTGCAGTGATAAAATACCATGCAACAGGATTTTCCCTGTCAAATTAAAAAAAATATATATTAGTGCAGCAGGAGGCCTGTGATTGAACAGGGAAAAGGGAGGCAGAGCTCAGACTTGTAGAGACAGAGTGTCTCAGGAGAGAAGAGAGGCCAAGATGGAGGTGAACAGACAGGAAGAACCTGAACCAGCGTGACTTTAAATAGCCATAGGTAGTTATGATTTTATAAAGGTTAGAAAAATTGGGATGATTTGTCAAATCTAGAGGGACAGCTTTTATCATTATCAATTGATCCTGAAAGTATTGTATTAGCATCTTGTTAACTGAAAATTTATTAACACATAAATCTGATTGGTTGATTTTAAGCTTCAAGAGTTTGGAATGTGGGACTGCGGACTACAGGGGATTGTGGCTGAAGAGGAACTAGCAGCTCCAGAGACAAGCAAACCAAAGCCGGGAACACAGTGATGGATCTCTGTGGGGGCTAGTGAGAGGCAGAGCCGGTGGGACATCCCCAGGGCCAAGAGTTACCCTCAGTAACCCAGGAAGCCAGTAGATCATTTTTAAAATTTCCAGCAACAACACCATGACCAAGGCAATTTATACGACTAAGAATTAATTGGGATTACAGTTCTAGATGGTTACAGTCTATGATGTCGGAGCAAAGGCATGACTGCTTACATCTCAAACAGGAAATAGAAACCAGAGGCACGTGGGTTTAAACACGACTCCTGTGACACACCTCCTCCAAGGCTGTTCCTCTTTATCCTTCTCTAATATTTCCACCAAAAGACCCAAGTATTCAAACATAAAAGCCAAAGGGAGCAGCATTCTTTTCAAACCACCACAGTGAAGGACAAGAAAGATCTGGAGGACAAAGCGCATTAAGAATAGGCAAGGGTGGTGGTGGCGCATGGCTTTAATGCCAGCCCTTGGGAGGCAGAGGCAGGTGGATTTCTGAGTTCGAGGCCAGCTTGTTCTACAGAGTGAGTTCCAGGACAGCCAGGGCTATACAGAGAAACCCTGTCTCCAAAAACAAAAACAAACAACAACAACAAAACAAACAAAAAAAAAACAGGCAAATTTCTCCTAAATATCCAATTTTCTGAGTTTTACACCCGGCTTCATTTTCTACTTCCAACTATTCTGACTTTGTTTGCTTATGTTAATTTTTCTATTTCTTTTTTCCTGTGACTCACAGTGGGGTTGTTTGATATTTGCTGAAAATGTAGCGGGAGTCTGTGGCACAGAGATAGAAAAACACCACTTTGTAGTGTAGGCTTCTGAACTCTGACATCAAACAGAGCTTGTCTGGATCATCCTCCATCATTTACTGTTATCTCTATGACCCGCACATGTCTCTTGATCTCTTAATCCTCAGATTCTTATCCAGGAAGGAAGAAAATCACAGCTGTGTCCTAGGATCAATCTAAAAGTCCAGCGGAATGAAGAACTGTGAAGAATCAATAAAATAAAAAGACAAAAAAATTCAAATAGAAATGTGAACAGCCAACATGGGCAGATGTTTTATCAGTTGAGAAACACAAAGAACTGTTAGTATGTGTCTGGCTTGTTGTCTTTAATAATCATAATCTGGAAGGTGCAGGCAACGTCATGATGAGATATATGATGGAACCCAATTGTTTTTTGTTTTTAACTATTTTTTAAGTTATTTGTTTACTTTACATCCCTATCACAGCGTCCCCTCCCTCTTCTCCTCCCAGTCCCTCCGTCACACCTCCCCTTTCCTTCCACATCCCCTCCTTCTCCTCAGAAAATAGGAGGCCTCCCATGAATATCAACCAGACTTGGCATATCAAGTTGCAGTAGAACTAGGTGGATCTTATTCTCTTGAGGCTAGACAGCACAGCCCAGTTAGAGAAAAAGGATCTAAAGGCATGCAACAGAGTCACAGAAAGCCCCGGCTCCTGCTTTAACAGTCTCACAGGAGAAATGTGCTGTACAACTATTACATATGTGTGGAGAGGGCTGCTGCCTTGCTAACCAAGGTTGAAGCCTACCACTGTCCAGATAGACTTTGGGGGCTCAGCAAAATATGGAGGCCTCCCTTCCCCGACAGGGCTGCTCCTTCTTTGACCTTGTGTGGGGAGTTCAACCTACCCCCACACATATCTCTACTTGGAGAATGTCACGTTAGATTAGTTAGATTACAGGTTCAACTTCCTTTCTCCTGATAAGAAGCTGTTCAGTTAGTACCTAACATTCCTGAAATGCTTCCCCATATTAATGAGTCATTTGGTTATTGTAAACTTTCAGCTAATGACCTTTCCCCACCCTGGATATTCGGACCCCTGTCCCCAAAATTAAATAAACCTCGAACCACTCCAAGTAAAGCTGATGTGTCTCCCTGTAGCTGCTCCTGGTGTGTCTTCCTTTCTGTACATATATATGGGGCTTCCAAATCTATGCTCCCTTTGCCCTCATGGCCTCTCATATAGGCTGACAATCCCCAGGGACAGGCAGTGTCAAAGGTCCTTTGATCTCATAGGTTCAGTCTCTATGAGTGTCAATGGGCCCAGGTTAGTGGATTCTATTGGTCTTTTTGTGTGGTGTCCTTGACCCTCTAATTTCCTATCCTTCCCCCTCCCCTTCTTTCACATGGTAATCCAAGCTTCAGGGTGAAGGCTCTCTGATGACCATTACGCCAGTCTCCTGTCTTTAAGTATAGCAGACTATCATTAATTGTGTCAGTGGGAGGCTCCCTCTGACAGCATGGATCTCAAGCCCATTGGTTGGCCGTTCCCTCACTTTCTGCTTCACCTTTTTCACCAAAAAATCTTGTAGGCAGACAAATTGTGGTTGCAAGTTTTTGTGGCTGGTTAAGTGTCCCAATACCTTCATTGGAAGTCTTACCTGATTACAGGAGATGGCGAGTTCAGGCTCCATATACCCCATTGCTAAGAGCCTTAGCTAGGGTCACCCTCATGGGTCAAATTAGAAACATAGGCCAAAAGAAACTCCCAAATATTTTTTTACTCCAACAATTTTAAATCTTAGTGAAGATATGGAGGATAAATAGTGATGAGAAAAATAGATTGTTAAAATTATTTGCAGGGGGGTGGACATTAGTCATTAATGGATAGAATTAAGGCTTGCATGCACTATGGCCTAGTAAATTTTCTGCCAAGATATCAACATTTTTTTGCCATTTATATACCAAAGGCTTTGTTATGCATTTATTCTCTAAGAGATTCTATAGTATGACTTTAAACCCTCTGAAAATATGTACATGACAAAAGTTATGGATCATTTTCTAGAGTACCACAGCTTTAGAACTTAGTTATCTACTGTTCCCTGTACAGGCATATATACAACTTGCCAATTACTCATACTAGAGACTGATTGCAAGCCATTTGCAAAAGGACAAGAGGGGGTTGGAACATAATCTGATTGATTTCTTGTCTCGGGTTTAGTGAATTTCATTCTCTTCTGTACCTACTCAGTGACTGCCCTTTCAAACAAGGTTCATAAATTTGCTTTCAAATAAACTCTGCTCATAAATCAGTAGTTTATAATTATACCTTTTATGCATTTAACTCCAGAAGTAGACTTTTTCTGTCATCCTTTATAAGGTCTCATCCTAATAGGTGAAACAAAGTTGTAGATACATACTATAATATGCTATCATTTATGTCCACAATAAGATATTTCTTTTTCTTGGATATTTTCTTTATTTACATTTCAAATGTTATCCCCTTTTGAGGTTTTCCCCCTTCCATAAATCCCCTATACTATCCTCCCTTCCCTTGTTTCTATGAGGGTGTTTGTCCACCCACCAACCAATTCCCACCTCCCTACCCTCTATTCCCCTACACTGGGGCATCTATCTAGCCATCATAGGACCATGGGCCTTTCCTCCCATTGTTGTCTGACAAGGCAATCCTCTGCTACATTTGCAGCTGGAATCATGTGTACTCCTTGGTTGATGGCTTAATCCCTGGGAGCTCTAGGGTGTTTGGTTGGTTGATATTGTTGTTCTTCCTATGGGGTTGCAAACCCCTTCAGCTCATTCAGTCTTTTCTCTAACTCCTCCATTGGGGACTCTGCACTCAGTCCAATGGTTAGCTGCAAGAATCCACCTCTTATTTGTTAGACTCTAGCAGGGCCTCTCAGGAGACAGCTATATTAGGCTCCTTTTAGCAAGCATTTCATGGAATCCACAATAGGATTAGGGTTTTATGACTGCATATGGGATGAATCCCCCTTTCCTTCAGTCTCTGCTCTACATTTTTTCTCCATATTTGCGCCCATGAGCATTTTGTTTCTAAGAAGGACTGAAGTACCCACACTTGGTCTTTCTTCCTTTTGAGCTTTGTATGGTCTGTGAATTTTATCTTGGGTATTTGGAGCTTTTGGTTTATACCCACTTATTGGTAAGTGCACAATATGTATGTTATTTTGTGATTGGGTTACCTCCCTTGTGGTGATGTTTTCTAGTTCCATCAATTTGCCTAAGAATTTCATAAATTCATGGGTTTTAATAGCTAAGTTACTCCACTGTGTAAATGTATGACATTTTCCGTATCTATTCTTCTGTTGAGGGACATCTGTGTTCTTTCCTGCTTCTGGCTATTATAAATAAGGCTGTTATGAACATTGTGGAGCTGTGTCCTTATTACATTTAGGAGCATCTTCTGGGTATATGCTCAGGAGTGATATAGCGGGGTCCTCAGGTAGTGTTACATCAAATTTTCTAAGGAGCAGCCAAACTGATTTCTAGAGTGGTTGTACCATCTTTCCATTCCACCAACATCGGAGACATGTTCCTCTTTCTTTACATCCTTGCCAGAATCTGCTGTAACCTGAGTTTTTGATCTTATCTATTCTGACTGGTGTGAGGTGGAATCTCAGGGCTGTTTTGATTTGCATTTCCCTAATGACTAAGGATGTTGAACATTTCTTTAGGTGCTTCTCAGCCATTCAAGTTTCCTCAGTTGAAAATTCTTTTGTTGAGCTCTCCATACCATTTTATAATAGGGTTATTTGATTATCTGGAGTTTGAGTCTAACTTCTTGAGTTCTTTGTACATATAGATATAAGCCCTCTATTGGATATATAAAGGCATTTCCTAGTCTGTTGGTTGCTGTTTTGTCTTTTTGACAGTGTCCTTTGCCTTACAGAAGCTTTGCAATTTTATGAGGTCTCATTTGTCGATTCTTGATCTCAGAGCATAAGCCATTGGTGTTCTGTTTAGAATATTTTCCCCTCTGCCCATGTGCTTGAGGGTCTTCCTTACTTTCTCCTCCATCAGTTTCGGTGTAACTGGTTTTATTTGTAGGTCCTTGATCCATTTGTACTTGAGATTTGTTCAAGGAGATAAGAATGGGTCAATTTGCAATTTTCTACATGCTGACCACCAGCTGAACCAGCATCATTTGTTAAAAAATGCTGTCTTTTCCACTGGATGGTTTTAGCTCCTTTGTCAAATATCAAGTGACCATAGGTGTGTGAGTTCATTTCTGGGTCTTCATTCTATTCCACTGATCTTTCTGCCTGTCTCTGTACCAATATTATACAGTTTTTATCATTATTGCTCTATACTACAGCTTGATGTCAGGGATGATGGTTCTGCCAAAAGTTCCTTTATTGTTGAGAATAGTGTTAGCTATCTTGGGTTATCTGTTATTTCACATGAATATCTTTTTTATCTTTGAGTTTATGTCATGGATTATGTTGATGTATTTCTGTATATTGAACCATCCCTGCATCCCTGTGATGACTCTGAAAGTACATGTTCAGTGAATCATAAACAGAACAGGTAACATCACCATCAAAATATAACAACTCTAAAAGAATATATTAAATAGGGTGGTCATCTAAGGCTAGTGGCACATTCCCAAGAACAGGTTAATAAATCTTTATGATCAGTGCTCTTAACCACTGAGCTAACTTTCCATCCTCTATGGTTAATTGTTGCTTAACATCTAATGCCTGATTTTTATATAAATCTTCAAAGCATAAATTTAAACTATTTTAATTCTTTCTAATTAAGGCTTTCTTTACCACATACCAAAACCTGCCACTCATGATACACATGTAACCATATGAAATTTTATTGCTGAGAAAGTTTTATCTGTCATAATATTTTTGTAAATGATTTGAAAAGGAAAGCTTTGGTTTCCCTGGAGATAAGGTCATGCTAGTGACCCATCTCAAGGGATGGTTTCATAACCATTATTCTTGCTTAAGGTAATGGTCTGGGCTACCAAAAACTTGTCTTGAAGAAAAGAAATGAAAGAGAACAAAACAAAAAAAAAGTTGCCATGAGAACTATGGCTTAATATGTTTGCTCTGACTGAGAGTTCCATAACCAGTCTTAGGAGACCTCCTTCTTTTGAAATGTAATGTCTCAATATGTGGAACTTGTCACACAGATTCTACTGCGGTTGGTGTGGCACCTTACTGCTTTTAATATTCTTCCTTTGTTTAGTGCATTTGATGTTTTGATTATTATGTAATGGGAGACATTTCTTTTCTGCTCCAGTCTATTTTGAGTTTTGGAAGCTTCTTGTATGTTCATGGGCATCTCTTTCTTTATGTTAGGGATTTCTTCTTCTGTACTTATTATATTTACTGCCCCTTTAAGTCAGCAATATTTGCTTTCTTCTATACCTATCATCCTAAGGTTTTGTCTTCTCTCTCTCTCTCTCTCTCTCTCTCTCTCTCTCTCTCTCTCTCTCTCTCTTGTTTGATTAGATATTTTCCTTATTTACTTTTTAAATGTTTTCCCCTGTCCAGGTCCCCCCTCCAGAAACCCCCTATTCCACCCCCTCTCCTTTCCTCTATGAGGGTGCTCCCCCACCCACCCACTCCCATCCTCCATCCCTGGCATTCCCCTACACTGGGGAATCAAACACACTCAGGCCCAAGGGTCTCTACTCCCACTGATGTCCAACATGTCCTTCCTCTGCCATTGTGGTCAGAGCCAAGGGTAGCTCCATATGTGTTCTTTTGTTGGTGGTCCAGATCCCTGAGAGCTCTGGGGTCTTGCCTGTTGACACTGTTGTTCCCTACATGAGGCTGCAAATCTCCTCAGCTCTTTCAGTCCCCTCTCCATTAGGGACCCCTGAGTTCAGTCCAATGACAAACCTCAATGGTTTGTCAGGTTCTGGCAGAGCCTCTCAGAAGACACCTGTATCAGGCTTCCGTCAGCAAGTTCTTCCTGGCATTCACAATAGCATCCTGGGTTTGGTGGCTGTATATGGATGGATCTCAGGGTGGGACAGTCTCTGGGTGGACTTTCCTTCAGACTCTTATCCACACTTTGTCTCCATATTTTCTCCTGTAAGAATTTTGTTCCCCATTCTAAGAGGGACCGAAGCATCCACATTTTGGTGTTCCTTCTTCTTAGACTTCATATGGTTTGTGAATTGAGTCTTGGGTATTCTGAACTTTTGGGCTAATATCTACATCAGTGAGTACATACCAAAGTATTCCTTTGTAACTGAATCACCTCACTCAGGATGTAATTCTCAAGTTCCATCCATTTCCCTGTAAATTTCATGAATTCATTGTTTTTAATAGCTGAGTGGTATTCCATTGTGTAAATGTACCACATTTCTGTATCCATTCCTCTGTTGAGAGACATCTGGGTTGTTTCCAGCTTCTGACTATTATAAATATGACTGCTATGAACATAGTAGTGCATCTTCTGGGTATATGTCTAAGAATTGTACAGCTGGGTCCTCAGGTAGTATTGTCTTCTCATTGTGTCCTGGATTTCCTAGATGTTTTGGGTTAGGAGCTTTTTGCTTTTTGCACTATCTTTTTTTTTTATTGTTTTTTCAATGTTTTCTATAGCATCTTCTGCACCTGAAATTCTCTCTTCTATCTCTTGTATTCTGTTGGTGTTGCTTGCATCTACGACTCCCGATCTCTTTCCTAGCTTTTTTATCTCCAGGGTTGTCTCCCTTTGTGATTTCATTTTTGTTTGTCTTTCCATTTTTAGATCTTGGGTGGTTTTGTTCATTTCCTTTGCCTGTTTGATTGTGTTTTCCTATAGTTCATTAAGGGATTTTGTGTTTCCTCTTTAAGGCTTCTACCTGTTTACCTGTGTTCTCCTGTATTTCTTTCTTTCTTTCTTTCTTTCTTTCTTTCTTTCTTTCTTTCTTTCTTTCTTTCTTTCTTTCTTTCTTTCTTTCTTTCTTTCTTTCTTTCTTTCTTTTTTTTTGCTTAAACTTTTTTTTATTTGATATATTTTTTATTTACATTTCAAATGATTTCCCCTTTTCTAGCCCCCACTCCCCAAAAGTTCCATAAGCCCCCTTCCCTCCCCCTGTTCTCCCACCCACCCAACCCTTCCCACTTCCCTGTTCTGGTTTTGCCCTATACTGCTTCACTAAGTGTTTCAAGAACAAGGGGCCACTCCTCCGTTCTTCTTGTACCTCATTTGATGTGTGGATTATGTTTTGGGTATTCCACTTTTCTAGGTTAATATCCACTTATTAGTGAGTGCATACCGTGATTCATCTTTTGAGTCTGGGTTACCTCACTTAGTATGATGTTTTCCAGCTCCATCCATTTGCCTAAGAATTTCATGAATTCATTGTTTCTAATGGCTGAATAGTACTCCATTGTGTATATATACCACATTTTTTGCATCCACTCTTCTGTTGAGGGATACCTGGGTTCTTTCCAGCTATTATAAATAGGGCTGCTATGAACATAGTGGAGCATGTATCCTTATTATATGCTGTATTTCTATAAGGAAGTTATTTATGACCTTTTAAAAGTCCTCTGTCATCATCATGAGAAGTAATCTTATTTCCAAATCTTGCTTTTCTGGTGTGATGTTGTATCCAGGACTATGGTGGGTATGGTGTGTTCTGATGATGCCAAGTAACCTTGGTTTCTGTTGCTTCTGTTCTTATTCTTGCCCCTGCCATCTGATTAGCTCTAGTGCTACCTGCCCTCGCTATACCTGACTGGAGCCGATCTTCCCTGTGATCCTGGTTGTGTCAGAACTCCTCAGAGTCAAGCTGTTTCTGGGATCCTGGGATACTGAGATCCTAGGTGTGTCAGAGATTCTTGGAGTCAAGTTGCCTCTGGGACCCTGAGATACTGGTGTGAGCAAACTCCTGGGATCCATGGATCCTGGGATCCTGGAATCCTGTGATTCTGTGATCCTGAACTTGTTAGAGAACCTCGGAGTAGAGCTTCTTCTGAGAAGTATAGCACTGGCTGTGGAGTTTGTGCCCAAGGTCTGCTCAGAATACTAGCCTAGACTGGAACGTACCCATGGCACTGTTTAGGGGCACTTCTTGGGTGACTGGGTCCGGCTGGTCCCAGTTACTCATGGTGTTGAATCTGATATGTCCTTTTCACCTCTGATCCTATGATCCTGGGCATGTCAGAGTATCTGGGAGAGGAGCCTCCTCTGGCTGTTGTGGGACTCAATAAAATATTTCAAAATGAGCTCCTTTTTGTCTTTTTGAGACAGAGTCTTGATATGTATGTAGCCTGGACTATTTTTGAATTTGTCATCCTTCTGCCTCAAAAATACTTTATTTTCATTTTTGTTTTATTCTTGTAGTGCGGGTATTGGATGAAATCTAGAAATTCTTATATGACATTCAATTATTCTACAACTGAGTTTAAAACTTTGCCCATAAAATAATCTCTTTTAATCATGACTAAGATTAAAAATTCAGGAGACAACAGGTGTTGGCGAGGATGTGGAGAAAGAGGAACACTCCTCCACTGCTGGTGGGGTTGCATATTGGTACAACCACTCTGGAAATCAGTCTGGCAGTTCCTCAGAAAACTGGGCACCTCACTTCTAGAAGATCCTACTATACCACTCCTGGGCATATACCCAGAAGATTCCCCAGCATGTAATAAGGATACATGTTCCACTATGTTCATAGCAGCCCTATTTATAATAGTCAGAAGCTGGAAAGAACCCAGGTATCCCTCAATGGAAGAATGGATGCAAAAAAAATTGTGGTATATATATACACAATGGAGTACTATTCAGCCATTAGAAACAATGAATTCATGAAATTCTTAGGCAAATGGATGGAGCTGGAGAACATCATACTAAGTGAGGTAACCCAGTCTCAAAAGATCAATCATGGTATGGACTCACTGATAAGTGGATATTAGCCTAGAAAATTGGAATACCCAAAACCTAATCCACACATCAAATGATGTTCAAGAAGAAGGGAGGAGTGGCCCCTGGTTCTGGAAAGACTCAGTGTAGCAGTATAGGGCAATACCAGAACAGGGAAGTGGGAAGGGGGGATGGGGGCACAGGGGGAGGGAAGTGGGCTTATGGAACTTTTGGGGAGTGGGAGGCCAGAAAAGGGGAAATCATTTGAAATGTAAATAAAAAATATTTCTAATAAAAAATGTAAAATTAAAAATACTAAAACTTTGCCCACAAAATAATCTCTTTTAATCATGCTCTCATGTATATCACACCAATCAGAGAAATGGAATTCACCTTCACAATGTGAAACATTTCATACAGACAGACACACATAGGCACATACAGGCACACATAGGCACACACAAATACACTATGCACACACACACACACACACACACACTCACACACACACACATACACACACACTCACACTCCAGCATTTGCAGTTCTCCAGAGTTGAAATCTTATTTGTTGATCTTTAGCCTGATGGTCTGTGTGATAATTAGGTTCAGTTTTCCTTAATTCCTGATGTTATTATATCAGCACTCTTTATTATTGTACTCATGAAAATTTGAAAAATATTAAATAACCAATAGTAATATGAAAGATGGTATTATATAACTATTAACATTTAGTATACTAGTATGAGGCCAAATGCAGATAGTTCTTTCAAATATGGTAGACTTTGATGAGACAGCACACAAGATGCAAATTATACATTTCTAGGTTGGAGAGGACTAACATGTCTCATAATTGACTGTAAATTTGTCCTTCTCTTTAATTGGAGAGACTCTAGTTAAAAATTGTATAAAATGTGTTACGAACATTACATAAAAAGCAAGGAGATTTTTATTTATCACTAGTATTTATTTTCTTGTTCTCATGATAGGCTTCTTAACAACTTAGACCTTCTCAAGGAACTATTACTAATGGCTCCTAACTTTCTAACTAGTCAATTTTCTCACATTAGTTATGTTGCAATTGCAGATGTGAACGTTTTATTGCAAGTCAGTCATAACTTTTCATTATGCAAGTTAAATAGCAATGCCTAAGAAGGTCATAACCAAACAAATTTCAGGCCTAAGGATTAAAAGAAACAACAACCCACCCCCAAACAAAGAAACCAACCATCACCAACAGCAACAATTGCGAAGGCAATGGCGGTCTTGGGAAATTAATCTGCAACTTTTTCCCATTGGATTGCAACTTCATTCTGTCTTTATTAGTAGTTCATCGGAGCCATCTGAGCTTCTGAACCATTGATCAAAGACCAACGTTAATTCCCTTCTTACACTCTAATAAAAATAATTGTTCACATATATTAAGACCATATTGTGTACCAGGGGCCAAACTAAGGGCTTCCCATTTTATTGGCTGCTTTAAATCAATGCTTTCTGAAGCTAGTGTGCCAATGAATCTCCCGGACTGCTATAAACTACAGATTCTCACAGAATGCCTTCTGCTCACCTCCAATGCTAACTCAGAGTCTGGGTTAGGTCTCATGTATGCGCATGTCTATGAAGCTCCTAGGTAACAGGATTCTGAGTCTGCTAGTCCAAAAACTCATATGTTCAGTGGCCCTGCAGCTCATTCCCTCGACTGGTAACTATTACAACTGCCCTCATTTGATATGTGAAAAATAAGTGAGACCTAGAAACAAGGTAAGTAGAATTCCAAAGGTCAAGACACAGGAAAATGTGGAGCTGGGACATGGATTTGCTAGCTACACTCACTTCCTCAAGTTGTACAAACCATACACACAGACCCTAGTTTTTTTTTCAGTTTGACTTATTAATTAGTCAAATGTACCTGGTGTGTTTGATCTAACACCATTCCCCTCTCCCTAGACTCGTAGGGTAAATAGAGCAGAGGGTTTTGGTTTTACTAAAGGAAGCAGAATGGCTGTAGAGGCCAGAAAAATGAAACCAGCACCTGGTAACATGTTCAGGAGACTTTAGAGTGTGCAGTTTCAGGCACAGGTTGCCAGAGTTTGTGAATAGAAGCTGCGCCACTGGCAATCTCCCAGGACCTCAGCACAACTGAGTTTTGGAATGGATAATATTTCTCTGTTAAATTCCCTACACTAAAATTAATCATGACTGGGAGTTATTTAGCAATTGTCAGTTTATATACTTTCTAGCAATTGGCTTCTTTTCACCTAGACATCTTGTTTTCAATGTAAATGGCCTCTTTGTAGGATGGTTTTAATCTATTTTGAATGTTCTAAGGGTGGTATGGATTAGTCATAGTCGTAAAGGGTTTCTTGAGACCATTTTACTTTAGTTTTACTTCTGTATGCCTGTGCTTTTGTCTATAGGAAAACAGCCTGGGCATTCTGTGAACCCAAGCTTAGACTAGTTTATAAATCTAGATATCTTGTGTTTATTTTTGTGTCCTAGATATAATATTTCTCCAAAATGTTAAGGAAGTATGATTTTTGGGACACAGATTTATTTAATATGAACATGATAATGAAATTGTACAGAGTTAGTGCTGAAGACTCGGATATTATAATCAAATAAAGACAATACAACCCCCATCATTCATATAAACGTTTTCTCTTAACATTGAAGCAGGAAATGATACAGTATATTCTAAGAGGGGGTCTAGTGACATTTTTAGAAGTCTGCAAAAGCTACTGAAAACCAGCTTTTTCGTCTGTTTTAAGTTCAATATGAATAAATTATTTGAAGTCTGTGAATGCCATAGAAATGATGGTATTTGTTGTTTTTCCTTAGGTATTACAAGCGTTCTATCTCTTACAATATTTTATTACTCGTATAGCTGTTTTTTTTTTTTATGAATCCTCACAGGTATATAAAAAGAGCGAATCTATTTATTGGTGCTGGGAGCCTCCTAACTTACATGAATGAAAGGCTTTCTTTTATGTCTAATAATATAAATGCAATAGTTGAAAGCATAATTTTAGAATAGGAATATGTGGTTTTGAAGACCATTTCTGCTTCTAGTTTTGTATTGAAATTTGTAAAATGTGGTCTATATGTTTGATGAGAAACTAAATGGGTGAATATATTCTAAACATTTAGATACTGATAGACACCTAACAAATGCCACATTACATCTAAATGTTAACTACTACAACTAGTGCTCACAATGCCAATTTTAACAGCAGGTTGATGTGTACAACAGTCTCTTTTCTTAAAGTCAATGAATTTGCAATGAAGTCTTGCAAGTATCTCATTATTAGACATACGAGTTATAGATGAAAGAGCTTATAGATATACAGCAGTGTGTTTGAAAACTCATCTACTTTGCTCTAATCTATATGACTTTGACAAGGGAAGTCAAAAGAAGTCAGTAACTAGCCTGCATTGCTACATATGCAGTGTAAGGCATCCTGAAGAGTGAAGAAGAGACTATTCAGTGTAAGGAAGCGTGGTAAAAACTGCATTATCCTTCTATCTATATGATTTTTCTTCTAGTGTGGTATCCTAGTTTTCCTTTTGAATTACTATTGTCTGTAAGTGTTTACCACTCTTCATCTCATTCTTGGGGCTTTCTAATGCATAGGAAAAGCTGCATTTGGATCTAACATTTTGTTAAAAATGGTCCACACAGTATCTGATATGCACATAGTATAGGAGCAATTTTCAGTCTTATGGTTGCAAAACCATTGGCTGTAAAATGACTCTTTATAGGGGTCACCTAAGACCATCCAAAAAACATAGACATTTATGTTATGATCAGTAACAGTAGCAAAATTACAGTTATTAAGTGGCAATGAAAAATAACTTCAGGGTTAGGGGTGACAACAACATGAGGAACTGTATTTAAGGGTTACAACATTAGGAAGGTTGAGAGCCATGCAATACAGACATCACTAAATGACTGTACTGTTATGGTAGCTGTTCATGTCAATGACCACCCTTCTTAAAGTTGATCAGGGTTATATGTCTTTTCCAGTCATGACTAAGTCCCAGCAATCTTTTTCTTCCCTCAGTTTTGAAAGAAATTTGACAAAGTTTTAAGGTTCAGAAGGTAGATGTGGGTACAGAACTGTGTCTTCTTGTCTCATAGACATGCATAACAGGAAGTCACAAGACCAACAGAGGAAACAATTGATTGATACTTTCTTTATGTGATGTGAGGGGTATGTAGTTTGGGTGCCCTCTAGATACATCCAAATCAAGGTCATGCAGGTTTTTAAGACTGTGATAAAAGGAATAGTGGTTATAACTAACTAGTTATTGCCTTCTATGGATGGACCTCCTATCTCCACCATAGTCACATAATTGAAGCAAAATATATGTACCCACCTCAGGGATCAAATTTCTACAGATTTATACAGGACATACCATTTTAATCAATCAGACCACACCTTTTCATATGATTAAAGGTTGTGTAAACAAAGAAGACTGAAATGTTAGATTCATCACAAATGTTTCTCAATTTTAACAAATTAATCAGATACATAAGAGTAATCAGAAGTCACAAGCAATCACAGTGTTATATTTTTTCTTTTACTGTCTGTCAGTTGTTCAATGCTGAATTACTAAATCATTATTTTTTTTATTTTAAATCTTTATTATAGAAAAGTAGGGAGAAATAAAAGAGATAGAAAAGTAAAGAGAGAAAGAAGAGATAGAGGGGTGAGAGCTGGCCATGGCCACGTGGAAATAGGGGAAGAGAATGGAGAGAAAAGGGGAGCAGGTGTCAAAAGACAAGGGAGAGAGTGTGGGAAAGAGAGAAGGGCAAGAGAGTTATTATGTCATTCGTTTTTTTATTCGATATGTTTTTATATACATTTCAAACGATTTCCACTTTTCTAGACCCCCACTCCCCGAAAGTCCCATCAGCCCCCTTCCCTCCCCCTGTTTTTCCACCGAACCCTTCCCACTTCCCTGTTCTGGTTTTTCCCTATACTGCTACACTGAGTCTTTCCAGAACAAGGGGCCACTCCTCTGTTCTTCTTGTACCTCATTTGATGTGTGGATTATGTTTGGGGTATTCCAGTTTTCTAGGTTAATATCCACTGATTAGTGAGTGCATACCATGATTAATCTTTTGATGGGTTACCTCACTTAGTATGATGTTCTCCAGCTCCATCCATTTGCCTAAGAATTTCATGAATTCATTGTTCCTAATGGCTGAATAGTACTCCATTGTGTATATATACCACATTTTTTGCATCCGCTCTTCTGTTGAAGGATACCTGGGTGCTTTCCAGCTTCTGACTATTATAAATAGGGATGCTATGAACATAGTGGAACATGTATCCTTATTACATGCTGGGGAATCTTCTGGGTATATGCCCAGGAGTGATATAGTAGGATCTTCTGGAAGTGAGGTGCCCAGTTTTCTGAGGAACCGCCAGACTGATTTCCAGAGTGGTTGTACCAATTTGCAACCCAACAGCAGTGGAGGAGTGTTCCTCTTTCTCCACATCCTCGCCAACATCTGCTGTCTCCTGAATTTTTAATCTTAGCCATTCTGACTGGTGTAAGGTGAAATCTCAGGTTTGTTTTGATTTGCATTTCCCTAATGACTATTGAAGTTGAACATTTTTTAAGATGCTTCAGCCTTCCTATACTCAAAGGATAAGCAGGCTGAGAAAGAAATTAGGGAAACGACCCCCTTCACAATAGCCACAAACAGTATAAAGTACCTTGGGGTGACTCTTACCAATCATGCAAAAGATCTGTATGACAAGAACTTCAAGACTATCAAGAAGGAAATGGAAGAAGACCTCAAAAAATGGAAAAACCTCCCATGCTCATGGATTGGCAGGACTAATGTAGTTAAAATGGCCATTTTGCCAAAAGCAATATACAGATTTAACACAATACCCATCAAAATCCCAACTCAATTCTTCACAGAGTTAGAAAGAGCAATCCTCAAATTCATCTGGAATAACAAAAAAACCCAGGATAGCTAAAACTATTCTCAACAATAAAAGAAATTCTGGGGGTATCAATATCCCTGACCTCAAGCAATACTACAGAGCAATAGTGTTAAAAACTGCATGGTATTGGTACAGTGACAGGCAGGAGGATCAATGGAACAGGATTGACGATCCAGAAATGAACCCACACACCTATGGCCACTTGATCTCAACAAAGGGGCTGAAAACATCCAATGGAAAAAAGATAGCCTTTTCAACAAATGGTGCTGGTTCAACTGGAGGTCAGCATGCAGAAGAATGGGAATTGATCCATCCTTGTCTCCTTGTACTAAGCTCAAATCCAAATGGATCAAGGACCTCCACATAAAGCCAGACACTGTGAAGCTAATAGAAAAGAAACCGGGGAAGACCCTTGAAGACATCGGTACAGGGGGAAAGTTTCTGAACAGATCACCAATAGCGTATGCTCTAAGATCAAGAATTGACAAATGGGACCTCATTAAATTACAAATGTTCTGTAAGGCAAAGGACACCATTAAGTCATTCTTTAACTAGAACACTATCCTCAAAGTGAGAACAGCACCTGTGACAACTGGCTGCCTTTTCTAAACTTTGTATGACATGAGCACAAGTTGAGACCTGGGATTAGGATGTCTTTGTATTTTGTTAAACATACATTGTAGAGCATCTCTATTTCACCTGGAGCAATGTCTTCTTAAGAATGGATGACTTTCTTTTATTTGACATAAGCATCAGAGAGAACAAATTAAATAGAGACAAAATAAGATAAAGGAGATTGAAGGTTTTATTTCTTCGTTTAAATTTGGTATTTATTTATTTTGATATTTTCCTCTTTCCAGGTTTCCCCTTTGGAAACCCCCTATCCCATCCCTCCTCCCCTCTGCCTCTATGAGGGTGCTCCCACACCCACCTACCTACCCACTCCTGTCTTCGTGCCCTGCCATTTCCATACACTGGGGCTTTGAACACCCTCAGGCCCAAGGGCCTCTCCTCTCACTGATGTTCATAATGCCATCCTCTGCCACATATGAGGCTGGATCCATGGGTCCCTCCATGTGTACTCTTTTGTTGGTGGTCCAGTCTCCAGGAGTTCCAGGAGTCTGGCCAGTTGACACTGTTGTTCCCTCCATGGGGCTGCAAACCCTCTCAGCTCCTTTAATCATTTCTCCAAATCCTCCATCAGGGACCCCTGTGCTCAGTCCAATGATTGGCTGTGAGCTTTTGCCTTTGTATTTGTCAGGCTCTGGCAGAGCTTCTCAGGAGATAGCTGTATCAGGCTTCCATTAGCAAGCCCTTCCCGGCACCCACAATAGCATTCCATATTTGGTAGCTGTATATGGGATGGATTCCCAGAAGGAATAGTCTCTGGATGACTTTTCCTACAGTCTCTGCTCCACACTTAGTCTTTGTATTTCCTCCTATGAGTATTTTGTTCCCCCTTCTAAGACTGAAGCATCCACACTTTGGTTTTAATTCTTCTTGGGCTTCATATGGTCTGTGAATTGAATCTTGGGTATGCAGTGTTAAATTTTGTCCTTGTTTCCTGATTTTAACTAAGAGGTTTGTACAAATGTTCAAAAAATAATTTTTACAAATGCCATATTTTTATCATAATATCTGAGTCGGTGTCTAAATAAACACTTTGTTTCTCATGATTGCAGGAAACAGAATATTAATATGAATTCTTCCAACAGGTTTCCTAACTCAAGCCATGGTCTTGAGCAATGAAACAAATTATATGCAATGACGATATGAATAAATTACTAATAGAGGACTCTTCATTTGTCTTTAATGCTTTGCCAAACACCAGCTTGATTGAAACTATGATATTTAGCAGAAATGAGAAAGGGTGTATCTTGAGGGCGAATCAAACTAGCAAGGGTAATAGAGTGGAGCATTTCCATGTGGAATTCCATCTGAACAATTCTGTTTCTTTAAAGGTCAGAAGCTCATACATACTTGGAATTTTTGTTCTCTGCCTTTGATTTAAAGCGCAAAATCAAAAGCTTGTTCTATGAAAAGAAACGCACTTGAGCAACTCAGGAATGTGCTGAAGCCTTTCTATAAATTAATCTCTTCTTTAGTGCAGGGAAACATGGAGACCATTCAGGGACAGTGGGAGGAGCTGGGGCTTGAATTTGAGCCAAGCTTAATGAGGAATTGGAGGCAAAATGGGATTGAACTGTACCTTGTTAACTGATGAAAGCTGTGAATGAGCTGGACTTACTGGCCAAGAATTCCTTCCCTTTGTTGCAATTAACTATAGGGAACACTTTTGAGACAGTTTTTGTGATCTTTAAACATGAAGATATGATTTTAAAATATGAATGTGTTTAAAACTTAGGAGGGAGGTCATTTCCTCGTTCTCATTTGTAACGTTACTGCTATTTTTGAAGACATGCTGCTTCATTTTTCAATGAAGTAAATGTCTGTAGACTTGGTTGTCTGACTTCTATATTACTAACCACTCTATCAGGTGCCAGAGAAAAAAGCAATGTTAATCACTGGCTGGCTGGGGGCGGGGGGGCAGCTCACATTCCAGCCAGAGCTGCTGGAATCTCTCAACCACAGTGGGGAAAGCAGAAACCCAGGGGAGAACTATGCACTAGGCATTTAGCTACAGTTCTCTCAGGCACTCATTCCTCTTAGGAACCGGCACATACCTTTCCCAGGGAGACTGATTTATGGTGCAAATACTGTTTACGATGCAAATTTCTTCAATAGAAAACATGGTGAGCAGGAATCCTGGTATTACTGAGACTGAATGGTCAAGTGGGACTTGGGAAGGCTGGGTTTTAGTACAAAATAATCATCTTGAATGAGTTATTAAAATACCTCAATTTTCCCTGTGAGCTTGAGATGAGATGGGGGCAGTGAGTTTCTGCAAAGTATCTTGTGATTATACTTCACAATAGTTTTAATATGGTTCTCAAAGGCAAGGTAGGTGTCTAGCACCTTTCTATTGATAGATATTAAAATGCACCTCATTTTGGTGATATATTCTCCCTTAAAGGCCTGAGCACTGAACTAATTATGGACAGAATACTCATGTGCATGCAAAGGCCATCAGACTGAGTAAAAATTAGATAAATGGGAGATGAATCCTGTCTTAGGGATTCCTAGTCTCAGTAATTAAAAATCAAGTAAGGATGGACTGGAACAGAAGCTCAACACTTTTTTAGTGTTAAAAATATAAGTAAATAGTAAAACACAAGAGGCAAGTTGTAAACTTCAGCTAGAGGACAAGTGGAGAAGAGAAAGAAAAAAAAAAAAACCTCATTGGTTAAACTGTCCTGGGGGGTCAGACACATGCTGGACAAACACCCACATGGTGAAAGGAAGCATTTAGAGAAATAGTAAGAGTGCCCAAATATTGGGGAAGGCCAAAGTGTTAAGGAAGAATGCTTAGAAAATAGAAGAAAATACTCAATTTTACTTTTCTGAAAAACTCAGAAAATCAGACAGATTTGCCAAGCTACATAGCAGGCAGGGCTTAGAAGCTACTGCAGTGGTGTGTGTGTGTGTGTGTGTGTGTGTGTGTGTGTGTGTGTGTGTGTGTCAGGGAATGATAAGCACTGTGTCTCAATAGGGAGCTCGCATTCCTCCTGTGTCTAGCATAGCAGAATGAGGAGCCTACAAGTGTTACACAAAGTATAGTGTGTTAATCATTTCTCCTCCTATTTGGCAGTGGAGAGCATCGTACAGGCACTGGTGGTCCAGACTTCTGTCCTTCACTCATTTCTTGTAAGCATTGATCTCTCTGGGCTTCAGAGATTTTTTTTTGTCCCTGATTTGCTCATTCAGTTTGAGATGGACAAAGAAGAAATTTTAAGACTGTGTCATTTTCCTTGGTTCAAGACTATCCATGGGTTAAAATGACTTTCCAATAAATAATGTTTGCTCTTTTTGAGTAAGATCTATTTCCTGTGAGTACCCTGATGGCATTTCAGTTCCTTTCAATCCACATTCACTAATTTACAGAAGACATAAAAATAGGTATCACATAGATCCAAATCTGACCATGTCTCACATTTATATTAATTTGCAAGGGGATATTTTTGACCTTGTTTGAGGCAGAATTAATCAAAGTAACATAATCACAGTTTTTCTTTTAAGATATAAACATACCCATGGGAGGTGAGCAGCTATCTTCTCAGAAAATGACTGTTTAAGAAACTACAAATGGACCCAGACGTTTATTTGAATAAACTAAATACTACAATGATAGTATGCTTAGTGGAGTAAGGATGGGAGATGGATCCTGTCCTAGGGTTCCTAGTCTCAGTAATTACAAATCAAGTAAGGATTGACTGGAACAGAAGCTCAACACTTTTTAGAGTTAAAAATGTAAGTATATATTTGTGATTATAGTGTTAAAATGTTTAAAGTGATTAAGTGTTAAAAATATAAGTGTGTTAATTGGAAATGTGATGTCAGTCCTGTGAGGATGGAGTCCTTGAATTCCCCGTGAATACACATATTCCAATTCTATGACTAAGGTGCTCAGAGATACAAGCTGAGGAGGAATGTATGACTTCTGTCAAATTAGCTCTTTGGCAAAAACTTGATAATGTTCTTACAATTCAGGAGTCCCAGGCCATGTCTATTGATATACTCATTCCATGCATTACAAAGGGAAGCATATAGGGGGCAGTATAAGTCCAATCCTAAATTCATCCAAAAAGTCTCAAGGTAGGTAAAGTTGCCGTCATTATTTTGTTCACAAAGAAACTGATGAAAAGATGAAGAATTTACCCAAGATACAAACCTATGCAATATGGTTCTACATATAAACTGATAGTTCTACAGGGACTATAGGGAGGAAACAATGTTAATAGAATGAAAAAAAATTCTGGATGAATGTAATTTTCTTACCTTTCTTACCTCAACATCATACATTTGTCTCAATATTAGAATAACTCAGAAGAAGATTTATGTCTAGACTTGTTCTTTCGTCCCCAGAAATTCCCAGCAGTTACAATTGGGTTCTTTCAGAAAGGGAGACAAAAATAGAGGATTCTTATGGGATATATTAAAAGGACATCTTTTTAGGATGGAAAGTTTTCACTTTTTAATAGTTATATATCTGGTGTGAAAATCATTTTTGAAGCAAATCAAGGACTTTTTTAAAGTTGAGATACATTTATTCATGCAAAGTCTTTATAGGACTGGTCCATGTCAACCAGTAGTCTGGGATGCTTGGGAGCAAAGGCAAGTATTTCAAACTATATTTAGAACAGTAAATCAACTTGAACATCTACTCTCTGTGAGATGTCATGAAATCTCTTGGGAGTTTAAAATATGTCACATTGGTCTTTTTTTTTTTTTTTTTTATCACTTTCAAAGGAGTCTTTTGGCCAGGGAAGAACAGATAATAGGTGGCAAATTATAGCCTACATTGTGGTTGGGCTATGTGGTTTATCTTAGTGAAGCAGATTGGAGAGGCCAGATGCTTCAAGTTCTGGTCTGCTCTGATGTTGAACAGGCCCTGGCCTTGTTCCCAAATCCTGGCTGTGGATGTCTCTGGACCAGGCTATCTTGTAGATCAAATAAATTCTTTGAGAAGATCTCTTCCTAACCCCATAGGATTACCCTGCCTTTCTGGGACTGCAGTTCCAACTGTAGAAATAGTAGTTCCCACGAAAGAAGAGTGTGAAAGTATCAAAGGCTAAAAGGGGGAAAAAGAAGCAGAGGAATGCATGTCATGTGAGATTATTAACTACAATTTCTGATGGAAAGTTCCAAATTTCCTTTGAACAACTGCCTTGGGGCAAGTCCTGTAGGAAGCACAGAACTCATATATAATATGTCATTAACTGGGCTTATGATTTCCTTGGAGTGTTTATAGGTTGAGTTAGAATGTGGTATGCGTAAGCCATATGCAAAATCACAGTGCATTTACTGCTTCCTGGGCCAGTCCACTGGGGGAAAGCCATGAAGCTGCAGAGGCATCTCTGGTATACTTGAAAACTAATCTTTTACCTTTTATTTAACCTCAGAATCTAAGTCTGACCTAGCCAGTCTTATAAAGCTATTGTGATAAACATTCTCAGAACCTTGAGGTATGTGGACACTCCTATAGTGGATAAGTAAAACCTCTTTGTACCTCAGACATCTTTCCTCAGTCTTTCTTATGCTTGACAGTAGAAGAGATGTTGTTTCTGGAAAAAGAAAGGAAAAATAACATCATGTAGGTTTGCATTAGTCACTTGTAATTTATCGTATTTGGTGAGCTATAGCTGTGGAGAAATTATGGGCTGAATTGGTAGAAGTCCAGTGCTAATGGGACCAAAGTTCATTGGTCTGGATTATCTCTTGCTGACTACCATAACTCTGACTCTATCTGGCACAGGTCTCCCTTTTCCATCAGCATTATGATATTCTCAGAACCTTTTTGGGATGATGATGGGGGTGATGCTGCAATCAAGTGACCAAAGCCAACTGCAGTTTTCTCTGAGACCTTGAACATGTTTAAGATCTGCCTTACTCAGTTTCTTTTCTAAGGAGTTTAGGATGACATTGAATGGATTTTCTCAGCTACATGCTTCTCCTGCACACAATGGCAGGGCACAGAGTCTGTTTTGTCTCTTTACCAGGTGGTACCCCAGATTCAGAGAAATCCTTACTGATTTACCAGGCCATCAGAATAGACTTACTGACAAATATTTTATAATATCAGACAGGACAAATCTTACAATTAGGTGGAGTAATAGAAAGTAAGCAAAACACTAAGGCACCGGACACATGGCATTAACATGATCTTTCTTGAAAGATTAGTATTAAACTCCACTTTCCCAATAACCCTGAGAAGCAGGTTCTAGCTCTGTACCCAGCTGCTAGCAGTGGAAGGAAGAGAAAGAATAGGCCAGTTTCCTCACCAGAGGCAGCAACAGCTCCAGGAAAGAGCCAGGGATGGCTTCAGATTACAGGTTCAAGACAGTGGTGAAATAACCATTGCTGTATTCAATTTTCTTGACTTCTATAGAGTGTTTGCCACATGTGGATTTCTCCAATTAGAAAATCAGAGGTTCAATTATTGAAAAACAGCAAAGTGGAAACAGTGTAATTTTGTGTGAACAGCTCCTTTCCCAGTGTTTTAGAAACATACAATATGAAGCTGTCCAACAGCCATTTCTACGGTTTCCTTTACAAATAAAGTAAATGAGATCACCCTAGGCTTATTTACCCTTGTTGGGGAAAGTTCTAAATTACTCCTCTTGAGATCTTCCACTTAGAGCTGGTTTGATGATAGCAGATTGACAAATTAACAAACGGAAACTTCAAGCA
This sequence comes from Apodemus sylvaticus, assembly GCF_947179515.1. Lineage (NCBI taxonomy): Eukaryota > Metazoa > Chordata > Mammalia > Rodentia > Muridae > Apodemus > Apodemus sylvaticus. The sequence goes on along the minus strand of NC_067482.1, from coordinate 64,000,030 downwards.
TCTTTCAATCTTCAGAAAAAGTACAAAAGCTTCAAGCTCCTTTCATTTTGGTGAGGATCAATTTTACCTGTGGTTTTTAGTAGCTTTATAGAAGAATTCTTTATCCAGAATCTTGAACTGCTAGGTATTTCTTCAACACTCATTACAACACCACACACACACACACACACACACACACGCACACGCACACGCACGCACGCACGCGCGCACACGCGCACACACACACACACACACACACACACACACCAAACCAAACCAAACTAAAACAAAACAAAACAAAACTTTCTGTAACTAAAATTCAGGAAGGAGATAAGCTATTGGAAAGACTCTAAATGTCAAATATTACCAATCTTAATTCCAAGAACAATTTTCCCTCATGTTCATATACTGAAGCCTTACTTCCCACTGTGAGTGTTTTGGGAGATAGACAGTACTTTTTGGAACTAAAATTAAAAGAAGTCATGAAGCTGGAGTTGCGGGCTTTATAAGAAGACAAGTAGCTTTTTGTTCCCTATTTGACCAATGCAACCATAGGAGAAGAGAGTGAGAACCAGCCTTCTAGTCAGGACACCCATGTGCCACCAGATCTCAGACCCTAAGCAAAAAAATTTTGCTTGTTTCTTCTACCTAGACTCTGGTGTTTTAGTTTTAGTTCAAGCAGAGTAAATTGCTGTTGAATTGTTTTCCTTCTTGTGTGGGTGTGTTTTTAATTTAACATTTAATTGCTTCCCTTTGTTCTGCTTCATTCCTTTTGTTCCTTCAGCCTGCCCTGTTTTTTCATCTATTTTGACACCACTTTATTTCTCTCTGAATTCTCAACATTAAGCACAATAACAATGTTAGACAGCCAGGCCAAGTAGCCTTATTTGGGGACACTGTTCACATGATTTCCAGGCCTTTCCTTTTTAGATTCCTCTGGAGAGTCGTGTCAGTCACTTCATAGCTGTGCTGTTTTTTATCTTCTTAGACTTATCAGCATCCCAAGCTCCACTTCTGATGCTCTTGTCCTTGTAGTCCAGAAATTCAGAACCTGGATGCTTCCTATCTTTGCCAAATACTGCCCATTACCATGGGCCTCCATACTGTGTAATAAGACACTAGCACTCCTTATTGTAGACAGAGAATATATTTTTTTATTTAACAGTGTTCTAGATTAAATACTGTCCTACTAAAGCCATACATTGTAGTAATAATCCCTAGATTCTTAGGACACAACATTATTTGGAAATAGACAGTATGAGAGGCAATGAAGCCATGATGTTGAGCTCTAATCTAGTCTCATTGGAATTCCTGAAAGAAATGTCAATTAGGATGTACAGTGATGGCTCAGACCTTCTGAAATGATGTTATTTGTAAGCAGAGGAGTGAACTTAAAAAAAAAAACTGAGCTATCTCCTTCATCCTGGTCTTCACAGCTCCAGAAACTTTGAAAACTTTTATCATTAGTCAAGAAGATACACACACACACACACACACACACACATACACACAAACAGTTAAGGCATATACACCAATTTAACACATGCCTTCTATCCTCTATGGCATTTTGGCAGACACAGCATTTGGACATGTGGCCTAGCCTCTGTGGCGAGAGTTCTCACAGAACCTCGGACATCAGAGAAACCCATATTCTACTCTAAATTTAAAGTAAGTACCATTGTTTTTTCTACTTTTTTCTCAGAATCATAAAATCAATGTAATCTTAGATACTATTCTTCCCAATTTCTTCATCATATGTATGAAGAAATGAGATATAGACAGGGGAACCGAGTGGCCCCCAAGCCACTTATTAATCAGTTTCTGTCATCTTAGTGCTGAAATACTCTGTTCTCCTATTCATTGCCCCTGTAAAATATTTTGTCCCTTTTTTGTATTCTCAACACCAACTCTGTTGTGAATTTGCTTCTTGCCCTTCCTTGTTCATGTGCTTATCTTGTTAAAATATTTTATTTGCTCTAAATATTTTGGAGTGTTCGTGTTCCTCTGGGCATATCTTATTATTTGGGTAGGGATGTTTTTAGAGGGTAACATATGTATAAAAATGCCTTTTTCCATTTATATATATATATATATATATATATATATATATATATATATATATATATATATATTATACTCAGTTACAGAAGTTTGCACCTACCCTCTTCAGTTCCATTACAAGGTGCTTTTTGCTCAAGGAAACAGGCACATTTTTCTTTATTCAATATACTGGGCTTGTAATTTCAGATCCCAATTAGATTACGGTCACTGTCCTTGAATTTTCTTTACTCTGTGTTACTAACCATGATCAAACTCTCTATGCTAACACATAAAAGAAGATCTCTGGCTGTTTCCCTTTTTAATTCAGCTTTTCTGAGCTACAACAGGGCTTTTGTTGCACCCGCAAGGGGACTGTTGATGGCTTGCTTGTGCAGTCTCCCAGTAGCTTTATCTGATAAGAGTCTTGGCAGAGCTGAGATAAATGCTCCCTTGTCTGCATATGCTGATGCCACTTGTAGAAATGGGTGCTACTTTGAGGGCATTTTCAAGACCATCTGCGATCATTTTCAAATGAGGCAGGCTCTATGTTTAACATCAACCTGAAGTGGTACAGAATCTGTTTTTCAGTGTTTAAAAACCTTTCATTTTATTCATATGATTAACATGATCTATCATGGTCGTGAGGGTAGTGTCTCAGGGAATCTGCCAGTGTACAAAGACATCTCAGTGTACAAAGACAAATATGATTCCTGAACTCTGACTTGTAAATAAATGTTTTCAGTATTATTAAACCCACTTGCAGGCTTCAGATTATCAAATCAACAGTGATCAGTCTTCTATGAGGAATTCAAGGGAAAAAATATGAAGACCTTTGAACCCTGAGTAATTTTTCTTTCAAATCCTTTTCTCTTTTCATTTTTCTGTGTTCTTTCTTGAGTATTGCATACTCCGAATCAGTTAAGATATTGGATTCTTTACCATGTGTTTTATTGACTTTCTTTTATTGTATAATGATATAGTCATATTTTTATTTTAAATTAATTTACCTGTGAGTTTTAGTTATTAGTCATCTACTTTCAATCACTCACTCTTTAGTATGTTCTTTAAATAAATTTGTAATATTGACACAGTTTTAGTTATCATGACCTGCAACTTTTTAAAAAGGATTTATTTATTTATTTATTTTATTTAAGTACACAGCTATTCTCTTCAGACACACCAGAAGAGGGCATCAGATCCCATTACAGATGGTTGTGAGTCACCATGTGGTTGCTGGCAATTGAACTCAGGACCTCTAGAAGAGCAGTTAGTGCTCTTAACTGCTGAATTGTCTTTCCAACCCATAACCAGCAACTCTTAAATCTCAATTCTGACATAAAGTACTATGATGAGCAGGAAATTTGCCTCCCCAGTGGTGCTGTGCTTTTTTTTCCATTGGATTTTAAGATATACTAAAAATATAATCCATCTTAGACGTGTGAAAAGGGACTGATATTGTAGATGTTAATAGCTTGTCAGACCTGGCATTGTAGCTTGTCTTTTGAAAGTAATTCAAGATGCTTCTCTAAGACTCACATTCCTCAAAATATAATGAAAGTGGATGTTATTATTGCATCTTTGTTTTGAGTTTGTTACATGCACATGAGCACTTCTTACTATTATGTGCCATCTGTCCTAGAAGATTTTTTTGCTTCCTAGAATCAGAACTAACCAAAGAGAAAGTCTGAAACATTTCTTGACTACATTAAAAAGTCCAAATATTTTAACTAAATATTAAAATCCTTCACAATCTCAATTCTTCTTAAGGTTTCAATTTCATTCCTCCTCACTCCTGACCAATGTTTACTTCAGTCACAGTGACGTGACCTTCTTTGCCACATATACTACAACCTTTCCTATTTCACCAAATTTATACATTCCTTATCAGTGCACCATTTTTGTAGGTACGTTGTAGACCTATAAATGATATGAATTTCCATGATGAAGAAGAAGAATCTATAACCTTTATGCCTACTTCACCTGACTCTCCTACTGCTCTATAGCTTCCTTAGAGTAGATAACTCATTTTGTTGACCATTGAATTGCTGAGCTCAGGGACACTGTCTGGTACAAAGCATATTCATTATCTGCTTATTTGTCAGTTAAATCCTTCAGTCATTATAGTATCACTAACACATGATATATCTATGGAATATCTTAGACAATTAACCTTTTCTATAACATACTTATAATTCATTGGGTAGATATTTGAAAGATGAAACATTTATTTCACATTTGTTTTACTGGAATTATGAGTATGACATACTAAGCATAGTATGTGGACACATGGCTACAAAGTATGCCAGGTTGCATATTCAGAACAAGGAACTGAGAGAAGCTTAAAGTTCAATAATTGCAAGGGAGGAAGTAGACTAAACTAAGAAATACTTTCAAGGCTCAAGAGTTCCATACAAAGAATCAGGGTTTTTATGTTACATAGTATAGTTAGTGTTAATTCCCAACTCAACAGAATCCTAAACATACTGGAAACAAACTTCTGAACATATCTATGAAATATTTTTAGAGTAGGTTTGCCTAGATAATACAAAAGCCTAGGCATGCCTGTGAAGGATTGTTTTCTTGATGCAATATTAAGTGAGAAGGGTCACTAACTATGGGTGTTACCATTCCCTAGGCTCAGATCCTAAATTAAAAGGATAAAATCAACTCTATATAAGCATTCATCATTCTCAACTTCCTGAACATGGATACACTGTTATTAAACCCCTCTAATTCCTGCCATTATGGATTCCCTTTCTACACTTTATCCTCAAACTATAAGTCAAAATAAACACTTCCACCATTAAGTTACTTTTGTTCAGGTATCTTATCACAGCAGAAGAAAAAGCAACTGAGACATGCAGCCTGGGCTTTGGCATGGATGCTCTATTCATCATGTGAAGTTTCTCCTTCTCCACTTTTTCCTCCTCTTCTTCCACCTACTTATCTCTATTGACTGATTGATTGATTTTGTGTCATGTCACCCAGGCTAATTTTGATCCCCCATACTGAAATGATTCCTTTGCCACATTCATCCACTCAAAGAACTGTACCTGCAGGTGTATACCCTACTGTGTCCAGTTTACTCAATAAACTTGCAAGAATTTACCTGTTTCATTATAGTTACATTAATATTCTCTGAAAAGATACATGAAAACAACAATTGACTTAGAAAACTTCAAAATAATCCAGACAGCTCAGATTCCAACCAGTTTTCATGCAAATGAAGTAGTAAAATTGACTTTTATTTTGCTTTCAAGTTGATTTATCCCAACTAGCTATTAAGTATGGGAAGATTCCAATTAGCTATTCCAGCTAGCTAGCAAGTATTGGAAGAACAACTATCATAAAGTTCATGCAAATGGAACTAACTCCCTATTTTTGTATTTTCTTGCCTCTATGTTTGAGAAATGTAATTTGAATCTTGCTAAATGAAATGTGTAAATATACATAGTCTTTTTGAGCATATTAATCCATCACTCATAAAAAGATAAAGATGCCATAAATTTCTGATTTATATCTTTACTGTATAGAATTTTGCAGAAATACTGACTGATTTATTTATATTTAAGTTATTCTACATTAACTCACTTGAACACTGATATTCGTTTTATCACAAAGGATGTTTGTTGTATGATTCAAATATTTGATTTTATGTAAGCACCTTTCAATAGTTTTCCTCCTCCAAGAAACAATGCAACTCCTTAAAGTGATTGTTCTTTAATGATCTTAAAATTTCTACTTGCAGATTTTTCTTTGCCTCAATAAAATTTATTTTATCTTTGTGAAAATTTACTCTCTATTCCTCTTCTCTATTTTGCTTCTTCACTTGCCCCCTCTTCCACTCTCTGTCTTTCTTAATACTTCTATCTTCCCTGGTTTGCTCATCTGCTTCAGAGTGTACTTTTATAATATTTATATCACTTTACAGTGGAAATAAAATTTATATTAAATAATTTCTTTAGTTTATACTTGTCTTGGTTATGACTGTGTAAAGATAACTATAGAAGTTTTTCAATATATCAACATGGAACTGTAAACCTTTAGAATAGAGGCAAATTTAATGAGGTACACTAAGATTATTTTGCTCAAGAATGTATACATGTGTGAAGGTATATATAAACCTGTGTAACCCCAAGAATGAAGAAGGGAGCTAACACATATTCCCACCCTTAAAAGGAAGGTTTCATATTTTTTCCTAATAGTATTGCTCCTGATGAGTTAACTACTTCTCAGTGGATAAGAACATATTTCCCCAATATTTTCAGCATCATAAATTGGTCATGATTTTTTTTTAAAGCAAAGAACACAAAGTTGGATGAATAGGGAAGGTGAGCTAGATTTGCGAAGAGTTGACGGGTTTAATACATATTGTTCAAATTTCAGTAAGAACTAAGATAAAGAAAAAATTATATATATATACATATATATATAGTGTTCTAATATTTATGTAGTTCCTTCATTCATGTCATGAATCAGTCTGTGATTTACTCATCAATCCATGAAAGCAAGCCTTTAATTGTAATAAAGAATGTTAAATGACAGAAATAATTGTCTTTCTGTACATGTGAAATGAAAAACAATTATAAAGTTATACATATTGTTCAACATCATAGTGAAGAGTTCAGAGAACACAAAATGAGGGGAATGGACTTATCAGTGAAAGTATGAACTCAGGTCTAAATAGTGTGCCAGAAATACTTGAAGGCTTAAACCAGAAATAAGTTTAGAAGGTAGTGAGTAGTTGAGAAAGAATTAATGTTGCAGGGAGCACAGAGAGGACTATGATACATTGAAATAGAAAAAGACATCAGTATGTCTGAAAAACAACATGTTTAGGTGAACATAATGGGAGTTTCTGTGAACTATGAATATGGTCTGGTGAGTTTGGCCTTCATTCTGAATTCAAATTAGTTCTATATGAGCATTTAAATGGGGTAAAACAATGTCACATTTTAGTATACTTAATTATCAACTCAAATATAACATGGGTTTGAAGTGGCCCCTAATTGTCTTCTAAAACTTTTCTTTTCCCAGATTTCTCCACCACAATGAGTGGCAACACCCACTGTTGCGTTTCCATTTGGCAGACACAGAACTAGTCCTCCTTTCTGTTTTTCCTTCAGTGCTTCACATTTGAGTCATCATCTAATCAGTGATGCATTCCTAATCTTATTGTGAATCTGTCTACTGCCTGAGATCTTCTATGCTCATCAAAATGAAACTACTTGCTCCTTCATGTTCTTCTCTATACAATTTAGGGTACTCAGCCGGACTGTCTTCTTTCACGTATGGATCCCAAGCTTTAGAGTAAGATTTATTACTGTTGCCTACTGTATTTTTCCTGCTTATCTGCTTGTTTTAAAATGTCTTTCAAAGTGTAAATTTCTGACTATGCATAAGAGGTGTAATTTACAAACACATAGAAAATGTCTGGTGGACAAAATGTACTTAGGGAATTTGTGTCTCATTAATGGATGGAAATGGAAGAATCATTATCTGGACATCATGCAAAGAGTCAAGAAATCAAGACTAGAGATAAGAATAGTTAAAAGGCTTTTAGCCAACCCAGCTTCTTTTGCCAACGACACTGATTTTCAGATGCAGCTGTACTCATCATTTGCTGCAATCTGGTGGCAAGCAAGCTCAAGCACCTAACTTAATATAGTCTTGCTGCATAATGTGTATTTTCAGAGAAGTTCAGAGAAGTACAGAAAAGTAAATGTTCCTGGGGCAACATTCTCCACTAACAGTAGAAAGGAAGCTAGATAAAGATGTACTTCTCATCTTTTGTGGGAAGTGTCCTGGGGAGATGTGAACAAATATCTATTTACCTCTCAAAGAATATCAGTGAGCAACCAAAGCAACAGTTCTACCCACTATTTCTTGCTGAATCAATGAGTTTAACTATGGTGACTTAAAGCCAAAGTGGAAAATGGCATGTTATAAGATTACGGGTAACTTATGGGCAACAACATGACCAAAGATTCAGCTATACTAGCACAGAACAGGTCCCTATCACACCTTCTTCAACAGCTGCTAACTGTTTTTGATGCCTTGTGTATAAAGCAGGGCCTTTGAAATGTGCCCATATACTCTTACCTAAGTTCTATTCTTTTTCCATAAGGAAATCTTTTTGGGTCCAATTTTGTGACTGTCACATATGAGTTATTGTAACTGTTCTGATTTAAGATGACAATGATCACACCATTCCCTGAGGGCAGAGCTCCACCATCCCCCTGTCCAGAGGGTAAATTCCAACAGGCAATTTATGTACTTCAACAGAATTTTGCCCTATCTTAAACTTCATTTTTCACAGTAACACCTAGCACATAAAAATTCTGTGAGTATTTTTTCTTTCTCTGTTTTGTTCTTCCAGCACTCATTCCTTGTTCTTATCAATTGGATCCCTTCCTCAGTCATTTCCATGTTCCCTGTCTCACCTCTGTCAACTAAATCACTTCTTTAATGATCTAGTATCCCATCCTTTGTCCCTTCATCTGAGCTAAGCCAAGGGAAACCCAAATTAATAAGAATCTTTTGGATTAATCTATGCTGAGAGAATATATTTTTAAATTCATTGGCTGGTTAAATGGATTTTGATATTATCCAATAGATAATTAGTCAAAATACAAGATGGAGGCCCTGAAGATGATTTTCAGATTCTCTATATTTTAGTGGGAAAGAAAAAGGTAGACTCATATACATAGTTCAGTATTTTCCTCACCTCCCAAAAACCCAATCACATAAAAATCTCAAGAAAGTACTTATATGCCAAAGAAAAAAGCTTAGGAAACATACTTTTTTTTCAATAAATATTAGGCTGATCTTAGAAATATTTGAAGCATAAAAGAGAAGGAAAATAAACTAAAAGAACGGTGATTTAAACAAATAGAAATCAAAAGTACTAGTCCAGCAACAGTGTAGTTCTAAGTTTAATTCCTAATTAAAAAATATTTGATCTTAATCACAGAGATACTTCACAGTTTTGAAATATACAGACATATTCCATTCCTGGATAACTTCAACTACTCTGGTACAATCATTATGTTTGAATTAGAAATATCTCCCTTGGTCTTCAATTTGAAGGCTTGGTGCCCATTTGCAGATGCTATTTGGAGAGGATCAGGAGTTGTGGCATTGTTGGAAGAAGCGTGTCACTGGAGGCAGGCTTTGAGAGTAGACTTGTAACACTTCTAGATCACTCAATTTCCTTTGAGGTTCCAGCTGTGGTCCCTCAATGTCTGCTGCCTGCTCCCTTTGTTCCTCGTCATGACAAATCCCAGCCCTCTGGAACTGTACACTCAATAAATCTTCTGTAAGTTGACTAGTCATTGGTTTTTTTGTTTGTTTGTTTGTTTGTTTGTTTGTTTTTTGTTTTTTTTGTCACCATAATTGAAAAGTATCTATTACAATTGCTTTTAATTGGATATTTTGCACACAAACTAATGTATGATCAAATTTTTTGAATGGGACATTTAACATAATTAAATGTAACACAGTTAGATGATAACACAGTGTTAGCAATTTAACATGCTAAGATGTTTTGAGAAGCTTGAAAAATGATGACCTAATGTGTGCCATTTTCTGCTCTGCATTTAACGTTTTCTCCCTTGGAGAAGCATAACAAATATTCTTCTCCATTTGGAAGGCTTTTTCCTTTTCTTTCTGGTGTTTGTTCTCTGAAAGATTGCTATAGACTCTAGTGAAAATATCATTCCTGGTTTGTAAAGAGAATATTCACTCAAAGTCTGATTCTGCCAGTAACTGTCAAATGTGTCAGATGTCTTCTTTGTAGTTCATATATACTTTTCATTTGTCTTTGCTAAGATTCTCATCATCCTTTGCCTTAACCAGATTATCATTTTTTGTTCTTTACTTGTGTTTCTTTTCAAGTCATTTAACAACATTTGAAGTATTTATATTTCTCCTGTTCTGGAATTCATTCCCGTTGTTTCTCATCAATGAAGCATGGCTTGAAGATGATTAATTGGAAGAAGGAAATTTACCGTATCTAAGTATGAAATGTAACCCACCATTAATTAATTAATTCACTAATTGCTAAATCTTTAATAAAATGGTCCTTTCCTTTATATAACAATTATTGCTCCAACATGTGTTTTCATTTTTCTGTCAACTTACCTGGGAAGATAATTAAGATTAAAAATATCTCAGCAGAACTATAAATGCACTGTGTTCAATGGTCAACAGATAATAGAAACTTCACATGCTTCAGAAAACAAAGGAAAGGGGGAAAAGAATTACTTGAGTAATACGGTGGAAGCTGAAAGGTTATAAGTGAGGAAGATATTTCGGCCCTGGAAACAAGTGATAAACAGGTAGTTAAATGACTTTCCATTTCATTTCATTGTGGTAATGTCATTATCACCAATGAAATGGTGTGCAATTAAATTTTATTTTTCATACATGACTACAATAGAACTTATTTTCCTTATTCGTTGGTCTGCAGGTTAAATCATAAAGTTTGATTTGGACTGAACTGGGTTTCTCTCTAGACTGAGAATGTATGTGCATCCTCATTTCACCTAGACCAACAGAATCCACTGTGAGGAGTTGTTCGCCATGGTGAATCCATAGAGTATCTGATTATAAGACCTAATGAGGGAAGGGCATTATGGTTTCAGCTGTAACAAGGATACTGCCCTTGTGTCTACATTCCAATGACAAAAGCAGGTCACTAGGTGAAGCTTAGCACAGGTATGGTGGCCCCTAAGTGGAGACACTACAGACCAAAGGTAATAAGATTAGGTCATGGTGGTATGCACCCTTGACTCCAGAATTTAGAGACTGAAGCAGGAGGATTATGAGTTTGAGGCCACTCTGGAATCATAGAGAGTATTAGATAAGCCAGAGCTGCTTAGTGAGACCTTATCTTAAACAACAACAAAATAAGAAAACAAGCAAACAAATGACCCACAGAGAAAAAGCTGAAAAATTATTCCAATTTTTTCTTATGTCAAATGACCTCAAGACAGTGTCCAGCTCAATGCTTCAGAAATGCCTTTAATGAGAATTACCTCTAGCTAACTAATTTTAATATTTTTAAATATTATCTTATGAGATAAATATAGATTTAAAACTATACATACTTGAAATATAAATATAACCTATGGACACATTTTCTGAGAACTGATCTACATGGCTCCAACCTTGCTACTCTTTTCCATTTTCCACACAACCATTAAGTTCTATGTTATTATTTCTAACACACAGTCATTAATCTCATTAATGTTCTGAAAGACTTCTAATTATTTCTCAGTTTTGGATACTAAAGTTTTAATATGGGATAAAAATCCTTTCATAATCTTCTCCCAATTGATTTTTGCTTTTAGCTTTCTTCAGTCATCCAACATGAACCTACACTTGAAGCACATAACTCTTTAACATCTCTGTTCATGTCTATTTACATGTCTAAACATCTCCTTATGGCTTTCTACATATTACATTCCTGCCTAAGTTTCCTGAGTAGATTTCCTCTCACCTTCTACCTCTGTTTAGTAGTCTTAGCTGAATTTATCCTCAATTTCTCTGGCCCAATTAATCTCATGTTTCTAACATATATTTACTATAGTACTCCAGTGCTTAGTATCAAGAAATTTATTATATACTATATTTATTTGATCGCCCTGCTTGAATCATAAAGCATGCATTAAACGCACACACATACCCCCCACACACACCAAATACATTTTAATATTACATGAGTTTTAAATCCATGGTGGATTAAAATTTATCTTTATAATTTTCATTTTATTAAAATAGATTTTTTATCTCTTCTCTCCTCCCAGCTTCTCATCATCTCTCCTTCCATTCAAATCTACTACATTTCTGTCTCTCGTTAGAAACAAACAGGCTTTTATGGGAATAAAATATAATATATAGTTCATATATTATATTATAAATAATATGACAAAACAAAAACTATGTCATCAGAATTTGACAAAACAAACAAGAGAAAAAGAACCTAAAAGAAGGTACAAGAAACAGAGTCCCACTCATTTACATACTCAGATATCCCGTAAAAACATTAAACTGTGAATTCTGTCTATTCAAGGACTTATAGGGTAAAAAGAAAGAATAGAAATTATAAAAAATAAAAGGTAAATATTTTTTGTTTTTGTTTTTGTTTTGTTTTGTTTTGTTTTTTTGAAGAAGAGTCCTGGCACAACATGATGAGACAAGGAATCTCCAAACATAACATTGAGTTTATATTCTATTGGCCATCTATTGCTGGGCTTGCAACCTAATAGTTTGTTTCCCTAGTGAGACTTCCTAGGAGCAAACTAAAGTTTCTTTTGCCATTGGTTATCAATTGGAAATTGCTTCTGGGTTAGGGATGAGGGGATATGTTCACCTCTCCTTTCAATGGAGGGTCCCACCTGGTGCAGACCCATGCAGGCCCTGTGCATGCTGCCTCAGTCTCTGGGACTTAATATGTGTGTCCATTGTGTTGATTAGAGCACCTTGCATTGTTGGTGTCCTCTATTCCCTATGACTTTTACATTCTTTACACTTTCTCTCTCAGGGGTTCCTGAACCTGTATAAAGAGAATTGATGGAGACATTCTGTTTAGGGCTTTGTGGTTCAGGATCTCTCACTCTCCAAATAATGTCTGGCTGTGGGTCTCTGCATTTGTTCCCATTTACTAGAGGAGTGATTTTCTCTGATGATAGCTGAACAAGGCACTAATCTATGAGGATAGTAGAATTTATTAGGAGTTATTTATTGCTTTAAAAAAAAAGAACAATAGTAATTTGTTTTTTCTTAGGTCTCTGGGCTATTTAGTTCCAGTGTCTGTTGAGCGTGGGTTCCAATTTGTAGAGTAGAACTTAAATCAAATCAGATAGCAACTGGGTACTTACACAAATGACCACCATGGTCTTAGCATACATTACAGGTAGGAAACCATTGTAGATCAAAGGGATTTTTTTGCTGGGTTGGTATTTACATTTCTCCTATGGTAGAATATAGAATATCTTCATGTACCAAAGATGGCTAGCATATAGCGACAAAGGCTCTATGCAGGCAACAGTTCAAATTCCCTACATGCACTGAGCTATTGTGTTTAGCAATGTAGAAAACAACCTATAGCTTTGGCAATAGCCTGGGTTCTGTGGGGAATCCCAAGGGCCATCTTGGGCCAACAATTCGATAAGATGTAATCCAATACTGGTATTGGAAGCTTCATCTAGTGATGAGAGGTGGCCAATTTTATTTAAATTGCCTGCATATATGTATATATTTTAGGGAGCTTCTAGTGTAGTTGGTTTACATATTGTTCCTTTAATGACACTTAATTTTAGGTGTCTTTTTCTGAATTTCATCCTTCATCCCTTTTTCTGTGGTCCTCTCTACTTAATCCTCCTCTTCAAATCCCTACCTCTTACCCATCCCTAAGTACCTGTTCTATTTCTTACTCCAAAAATGATCTATTTGTCACTCTGAGTTCCTTACTCTATATTTATTCTCTGTGCTATTATAAATTATAGCTTGGTGATCATAAATTTAACAAATAATGTTTGCATGTAAGTATATAATACCATATTTATCTTTCTAGGTCTAGGTTGGCTCTCTGAGAATAGTTTTTCTAGTTCCATTTACTTGCAAATTTAATAATTTCTTTTTTTTGCAGATGAGTAATAAATACTCCATTGTATAAATATACCACGTTTTCTTTATCCATTTTTCTGTTGAGGGACTTCTAGGCTGATTTTGATTTCTGGCTATTATGAAGAAAGCAGCAGTGAACATGGTTTCCATAGTGACTGTAGAAGTTTGCACTTCTACAAACAATGGATGCATGTTAGCTTTGCTCCACATCCTCACCTGCCTGAGTGGTCAATTGTTTTATTGATCTTAGTGATGCTGATGGATGCAAAAAGTAATTATGATTTGCATTTCCCTAATGACTAAAGATGTTGAACAATTAAGTGATTCTTAGACATTTGAGGTTCTTCTTTTGATAATTCTTTATTTTGACCATTTTTTTTTATCATTTGTTTTCTTGATATCTGCTTTTTGAGTTCTTTATATATTCTGGATGTAAACTGTCTTTCAGGATAATATGTAGATAAAAATCCTTTCTTATTCTGTAGTGTCTGAACATTTTCTCTAAAGAGCTCACATTAGGTTGATAGTCTGACTAATAAGCATCCTTATGTTGAATTATTACAAAGGTAAGTGAAATGAGTTTTCTATAAGTTTGTATATGTTGGATATTTATTTACATTTAATGCTACTTTCTGTCTTGACCAATTTGTCATTTAAAAGAGTTTTTCAGTTTTCATGTGTTTGTGTTCTTTCTTTCTGTCTGTCTTTCTTTCTGTCTTTCTTTCTTTCTGTCTTTCTTTCTTCCTTCCTTCCTTCCTTCCTTCCTTCCTTCCTTCCTTCCTTCCTTCCTTTCTTTCTTTCTTTTTGTTGTTGTTGTTGTTGACAACAAAAACAGCTGTAGTCCATGGTGGCCTGATAGGATACTGGGAATTATTAAATTTCCATGTATCTATTCAGACTTGCATTGCATTGTATATGTGGTCTACTTTGGAATAATTTCTATGAGGTGCTGAGAAAAAAGTACATTCTTTTAAGTTTGGGTGAAATATTCTGTAAACATCAGTGGGGGTCCATTGGTTTATAACTTCAGGAAACTCCAGAATTTTCTGTTTCATTTTTTTTCTAGATGACCTGTCCATTGGTAAGAGTATTGAAGTCTCCCAACTCTCAGTGAGTGACATGAATATGTACTTTAATATGTAGGGATTTTTTCTTCTTTTTCTTTATGAATTTGGGTGTTCCTGCATTTAGTTCATAGATTTTAATAACTGCAATGTCTTGGATGATTTTTCTTTGTTGAACGTGTATTGTCCTTCAAAATTTCTTCAAATTATTGGTTTAAACTATACTTGTTGGATATTGAAGCAGCCACATTAGCTTTTTACTTTTATCTTTGGCTTGGAATATCTCTTACCATCCTTCGCTTTGGGGTGATGTCTAGTCTATTTTTGATGTTAAGGTGTGTTTCTTAGATGCAGCAGAAGGATTCTGCATTTGCCTCTATTCTCTTAGTTTGTGTTTTTTTTAATTGGGGTATTGACATCACTGATATAGGAAGATATCAAGAAGTAGTGTTTTTTATTTTTTGTTCATTTCTCTTATTTTGCTATTGTTATTGTTTTGGTGGTGGTGGTGGTGGTGGTGGTGGTGGTGGTGGTGTGTGTGTGTGTGTGTGTATTTCCCCTGTTCTGATGTCTTGGTTTGGGATTATTTTTTATTGTTTTCTTGGGTGTGGTTAAATGCTTTCTGATTGAGTTTTACTTCTAGCACTATCTGTTAGACTGGGTTTATAGATAAATTGTTGCTTGAATTTAGTTTTATCATGAAATGTTTTATTTTTTCCATTTCCTGTGTTTAAAAACTTTGCTGGTTATAGTATTTTGGGCTTGTGGTTTTGGTCTATTATACTTTGTAAACCATCTGAGTAGACCCCTTTGGCTTTTAGAGTCTCCATTGAGATATTAGGTATAATTCCAATAGGTCTGCCTTTATATTTTACTTGGTCTTTTTTCCTATGAAGCTTTTAATATTTTCTTTGTTCTGTATATTTGATGTTTTGACTATTATGTGGTGAGGGGACTTTCTTTTCTGGCCTAATCTATTTGATATTCTATATGCCTTTTATATCTTTATTGGCATCTTCTTTAGGTTAGAGAAGTTTTTCTCCTAAGATTTTGCTGAATATATTTTCTGTTCCTTTGAACTGGATTCTTCTTCTATCTCTATTTCTATTGTTTGCAAATTTGGTCTCATTGTGTCCCAGATATCCTAGATGTTTTCTATCAGGATGTATTTAGATTTAGTATTTTTTTGAACAAAGTACCTGTTTTCTATTTTGTCTTCAGAATGATTTTTCTCCTCTTATATTCTGTTTGTGAACCTCATCTCTACAGCTCCTACCCAAGTTCCTCAATTTCTCACTTTCAGAATTCTTTCTGTTTGGGTTTTCTTTGCCTTCCAGGTCTTGAACTCTTTTATTATTTCATTTTATTGATTTTTAGTGTTTTCATTGATTTCTTTAAGGTATTTACTCATTTTTAACAGCATTCATCATTTTCATAAAGACTGTTTTAAAGTTGTTGGCACCTAAGCTATGCTGAAATATTCAGGGCCTACTCTGGGAGTATTGCTGGACTCTCATGGAGAAGTTTTGTCATGACTGTTGTTGATCAGGTTTTTAAGTTGTGTTCTTAGCATCCAGGTTTGAGAAGATTGTAATTCTAGGTGGTGGTATCTGTCTTGTTTTCGTTGGGTGTGTGTTCTGTTTCTTGGTTTTCTATTTTCCTCTCTGGTTCCCAGGAGAGTATTGTGGCTTTGTGTTACCTGAGAGGAAGTTCTTCTGAGATCCTGGTAGGTGTGGCCACTGGGGATTCCATGTAAAATGTTTCTTAGTGTTAGGAGCTGACATTTAGGAAAAGCAATAGTCTTGGAAGGGGGGAAAAAAGCAAAGTGTTCCACATAATCTTTTTCTTCTCGTGGGAATGGTAGCAGAGAATGAGGAAATGCCACAGCAGACAGTCTGCTATAGAGGAGGGGATGCAAAGCAGGCTGCTGTTGAGGGCTTGGATAAGAAGGCGAGTGAGGAAAAAGGTTGGAGATGATCTGTGTGATGTGCTGGAGAGGGGCGCAGCTACACCAGAGAGTCTGCTACTGGAAAAAGGTAGAGACTGTGGATGGATTTGAAGGAGTGGAGAAAGCTGTAAAGATTTATGGTTAGGTTACCTGTTTTCCTGGCTGGAGTGGTCTAATGGTTCCCGGGGAATGTCTGCTGGTGCTGGAGGCTGGGATATTGGGATGAATCAGGGAAATGAAGTCTGGAAGACGAGGTCAACATGATCAATTCGATAGGATGGTCAGAGCAAAAGGGGAGAGAGAGTACAGTAGGTGTTTTCTACAGAGCTTGAGATGCTGAAGAGTTTTTAGTGCAAGCCTGCTGGAGTTGGGGACTGGGGACTAGTTTGAGGAAGAGAAGCAGCAGCAGATGATCTGCAGCAGAGCTGGGAATAAGACTTGGGTGTTAGTTTTAGGAGTGAACATCTGCAGTTATCCAGTGTTGGATCTTGGAGTGAACAGCTACAGTTGGCCTACCAGCTTCCCTGGAAGAAGTGCCACATGGCTTCCCAGGGAATGTCTGCTGAAGTAGAATAAACAAATGAATTAGGAAAAGGAAGTTTGGAGGGGAAGATCTGTGTGATCCACTGGAGAGGTGGACTGGGTTGTAAAGGGGGTAACAGCAGATGGTCTGTTCCAGCTGGAGATGAGACTAGGGAATTGGATTTGGAGGAAGAAGAGAAGAACTGTAGTTAGCCTACCTGCTTCCCTTGTCAAAATGTAAAATTTATATTTCTTTTACAGACAAAATCTCAAGGTAGCATGAAGCTCTTGATTTCTACATTTGTGTCTGCAAAACACTGTACTTTCAGGCACTTCACAGGTTTCTTTTTTTTTTCCTGCTTTGAAATACTTTTGACAGATGTTACTGTCTCCATTTTCATTCATGAAGAAATTGAATTCTGAAACTTAAGTAACTTAAGGAAGGTCCACATACATTCAATAGAAAATGGCAGTGTTCAATGACAGGTTCTTACCACCTGTGATAGACTCAAATTTAATGTTGAAATACTTCTACAATTATGGATTCATGTATGTCTTCTTCTGGTGTAATTTGACTAAAACCAAAACCTTGTTTTATTCATTTTTGCATTATTGCCAGCCAGTATCTCTTACCCAAGATTGTGACAAAACAAATTATACCTTAAGTAAATAAAAATAAGAATTAACTACACTGTACCTTAAGTGTGTAGGAGGGGTTGATTCCAGAACCGCCAGAGAAACCACAATCTGCATGTATCGGTCTGTCATATAAAATGCTGCCTTTTTACATTTAACATCTACATATGTTCTTTTGTACTTTAAATCGCCTCTGGAATGCTTCTTATACCCACCCCCACTGGAAATGCTATGGAAATACTTGTTATATTGCATTGTTTTGGGGGATAATCCTAAGGAAACAGAAGAAATTTTGTAATTATATTGTTGATCTCAGGTGAATTTAATCAACCTATGTAGAGACCATAATACAGAGAAAAGGTAGGTAATATATGCATGTGTGTGTACACACACACATACAACAGACACATACATTGCACACACAACACACACACACAACACACAGCTTGTAGTTTTATATATGGACACACATATAGATATATATGTGTGAGAAAAATTGCTATGGTCTGTTATTAGTATGAGGTGTGCATAAAGTTTGTCAGAGTTACAGGAGGCAATGGGTCTCTCTTTTTTAAACCTGTAATGGGCTCCTGTTTGTCCCAGGACTCTGAGAGTCCAAGAATTACAGATTGTCTGCTATGGGACTGAGTCCAGGTTAGGAAAATGTCAGGGTAGTCTAAAGCTCTATTTTTTTTTCATTGGATGTGGCTTTGTGTCCTTGGCCAATGAGATGAGGCCTTTTGAGGGATGCAAGCCCCCATGAGAATAGGGCCAGGATTTCTCATAATGGGAAGGAAGACTTTAAGAAGCACTGCTTTGTCTTATATAAATGAATACACCAGAGGCCATTATTCCAGAAACTGTTTATGCAGCAGTGCCTTGTTTTCATTAGTCTCTTGAATTTGTCATTTCTTATTTATAACATAAGTGTGTGTATGCAAACACACATATAGATAATAGTACATAATATTCATACACATATATTTCTATACTCATACACACAGTGGGGCAACTGACAACCTCCTGAAACATAGCTCAGGGCGTGATAAAAACAGAACCAGAACCAGAAACAAACCAACAGAGATTATATATAAAGAAAAATAATCTTGGAAT
Organism: Apodemus sylvaticus; assembly: GCF_947179515.1. NCBI lineage: Eukaryota > Metazoa > Chordata > Mammalia > Rodentia > Muridae > Apodemus > Apodemus sylvaticus. The sequence continues at coordinate 63,981,097 of NC_067482.1, read as the reverse complement.
TGGGAAAGTACAGAATTGTGAAACAAGTCAGAGAGGGATAAATTAGAAGTCTATTCCTCACAGATCAAGGGAAATTACCTTCTGGGTCGGAAATCACGCCCTCTAGGGTTTCCAGCAGGCTAATGGTGCACATGTTATTTCATTGTCTTCCTGTTGTAAAAATGAGAGAAAGTGTTTGCTTTTTGTGTGTGTGTTTTGAATAATATCCTGGGGAAAACTGGTCTCTGTTTATGGGGGAGGGATGGAAAACTTCAAAATTGGCATTACTATGCAGAACATTTTGCAAAGGCTGTAAATACATCATAAAATGCCTTCCTTCAGAGGTCTCCTTCCTAACTCCAGCAGTATAATTATTAACATAAACCTCCTGAGGCGTTCTCCTGTCATCTGCACCTGAATATTCTATCTTGCTTTATCTGTGATTTCTCTTCAGCTTTATTAGTTTAAAGAGCCCGTGGCTACACTCTAATGAGAGAAAATCAGGCTTCTGTAGCCTAGGTCACCATCTATTGCTTGATGGTAGATAGAAGAAAGTTCACTGGGAGGTAACAAAGCAGACTAAAGCAAAAACAAAACAAAACAATACAATTCAATACAAAAGAGAAAACCAACACCAACAAATAAACCAGTGTACAAGATCACTAGACCTTTGTAACTACCAGTAAAAGCTAACTAGCTAACTGAATTTTACTGTTTTTGTGTTTTTGTTTGTTTGTTCATTTTGTTTTCATTTATTTTCTTTGACCAAAGTTAAAAAAAAATCTCAAAACAAAACAAAACAAAACCGAATTTAAAAATTCGGTTAAAAAAAAAATCCAGCTGTGCAGTATTTCCCCTCAGGGTATTAGTGCTATGTCTCTCCTGTGATCTCTAAATGCTAACAAATCTGCTGAACAACAGACCCTGGTGTTTGCTTCTGAAAACCCAGCTTCTCTCCTCAGAGCAGTTGGCCTGGGGCGAGGTTTCTCAATCAGTGTCAGCTTTAAGCCAGCAGTTTGCATCCTAGTGCAAAATTTATGGAGCATGCTGATGAGAACAGGCTGGCTCCCTGCGAAGCTGCCTGGGAATTGGCAGAGGACTTTTGGAGGTCTGAACTCTCAGCTGGGCCATTGATGATTCCTTCATCTGCTTGGGACATCTAAAGCTCAAAGGCTTGTTATCTGTTTTGCACCCCTCCTGTCTTGTTTTATAATACACCCGAGTATTTTCTTTGCAGACATTAGTTCTCAACCAAGCTTCAAGTGTTCAAGGGTGATAAGAAAGAGAAGTGATGTGTTTGAGTGCTAAATTTCCTCGTATGCATCAAATGTAAGGAGCTAGAGGGTGACAGAAAGAATAGGTGGGAACATACTTGGCATAGTCCTTCACTTTCTGAGTATCTTAGAGAGGGTTTTATTGCTTTGAATGGACACCATGACCAAGGAAAATTTTATAAAGGACAATATTTAATTGAGGGCTGTCTTACAGTTTCAGAGATTTAGTCTACTATCATCATGGCAGGAAGCATGGCAGTGCCTAGGCAGACATGCTGCTGGAGGAGGCAAGAATTCTATATCTTGATCCAAAGGCAGTCAAAAGTAGAAGGGCTTCTCTGTAGTGGGAAGAGCCTAAGCACAAGGAACAGCCTGCCTATCCAGAGGCACTGTTTCTCCAACAAGGCCACATTTCTCAATAATGCTACTCTCGGGCCAAGCATATTCAAACTATGACACTGGGGTACATTATGTAATGGGTAATCTTAGACATCAACCTGACTGGCTCTAGAATCAACTAAGAGACCTGTACCACTGTTCCGATCCGTAATGTTATTTCCTAGTAAGATTAACTGAAGAGCCAGATCTCCTCCAGAATGAGTAGGGCCTGTGGATTCAGGCCAGAAGTAAAGAGATGTAAAGGAAAGAAAGGCACTGCTGCTTCCAGTATGCCCTGCGGTAAATGCATATATTTTCTACTGTAATTCTTTGTTGAGGACCAGCTTCTTCAGGTGGCACTTGTGGTATTTCCTAGAATATCATCACTCTTTACTTTTTGTCTTATTTTCAAGTATACTTATGATGTTGCTGATAAATCTGAACTCAGTAATAAGTTTGCAATTTTTGACATATGATTGTGGATTCTTTATTTTGCCCACTTTCCTAATTCATTGAGGGGCAAAATTGTCTCTCAGAAGCACTTTCTTACCTACTGGTCTTGTGTGAGATGGGAAAGTGAGCATTTGAATATACGAAAGCTGCAATTGTCAGGTTCCCTAAGAAACTCAGGACAAATGACTAAAGATGGTGTCTATCAGCATAGTAAAGCTTCTAGACTTTGTCAGCATTGTAATATCTGTTAGAAACCTTCAGTTCTTCCTTCCATGTCCCTTACCCTAAACCTTTTCAGCCCAAGGAGTTTACTTCCCTTCCTCCAGCTTCTCTTCTCATCCTTATATAAGTGAGTACTCTCTTGGTTCTCTCTCTCTCTCTCTCTCTCTCTCTCTCTCTCTCTCTCTCTCTCTCTCTGTGTGTGTGTGTGTGTGTGTGTGTGTGTGTGTGTCCTTAGGTTTTCTCTTGTTTCTCTCTTCTCTCTCTCTCTCTTTTTCTCTCTCTCTGTGTCCTTAGCTTTCTCTTGTTCTCCCCCTCTCTCTTTGTGTCCTTAACTTTTTTCTTGTTATTTCTCTTCTCTTCTCTTCTCTTCTCTTCTCTTCTCTTCTCTTCTCTTCTCTTCTCTTCTCTTCTCTTCTCTTCTCTTCTCTTCTCTTCTCTTCTCCTCTCCTCTCCTCTCCTCTCCTCTCCTCTCCTCTCCTCTCCTCTCCTCTCCTCTCCTCTCCTCTCCTCTCCTCTCCTCTCCTCTCCTCTCCTCTCCTCTCCTCTCCTCTCTCTCTCTCTCTCTCTCTCTCTCTCTCTCTCTCTCTCTCTCTCTCTCTCTCTCTCTCTCTCCTCTCCCTCATATGTACAATAAATACACCTCTCTCTCTGTGTCCTCTTCAATCATACCTTGGAGTGATCATGTCCATATTTCATTCAATAAAGCTGGAACAGTTTAATCTGGATGCTTCTGGCTCATATTATCTGTTGGCATGTAGTGGAAACAGAAGGTTATAAGGTCCAGTTTATGTCTAAACAACATGGTGCTCTAAGAATATCTTATATGAATCATCTAAAACATGGCTGACCACTGATATCTGAACGGCTATCAATCAGCACAAAACGGCTCACGCTGGATGTCCAGGGAACACACAACAAACAGTGATGCCCTCTTAGCTAACTAGTTCCTGCAGAATTCCACTTTTGTGCTGGTTTTGTATAAATATGGCCTTCAGTCAGAGGCCTCAGTTCTTCTCTTCACCTTTGTCAGCCTGCTTGTGTGTGTTTGTATGTAGGCTTGTTGGCTGGTCTATAGTGTGTGTCTGCTGTGTGTGTCAGCAGGTGCCTATTGATAAATAAATTCTGCTATATCTGCTCAAGTTTCCTCAATTTCTTCAACATCCCAGCATCCTTTGACCCAAATCCTTCTCTAGTTAACCTCACAGCTTGCACTTACAACTCTGTTTTGGAGGTTAGAATGAAAAATAAGATTCTTCTTTATAAAGATTTGGATGAAAATTTACAGATATATTATGTACTACAAAAAGAGCTCAAGGGATCTGAAATGTCTCTAGATTCAATCACTTCTAATTAAAGACAGGTTTTTGAGAGTGTTGATTGCAGTTAGAGAAAGATGGTTTAGAATCTAGTAAAATCTGGTTTAATTCATTCTACAAAATATTTATGGTTCTCCTAAAATCACGGGTGAAAACTGCTGAGTCTGGGTATGGTGCTGTTGGGAACTGAATGTTTTTGAGAGGTGAGTTGGTTATGAGTCCAGAACTACGTAGAATGGAGTTAACACTCTTGTTGAGAAAACCCCTATACAGCTTCCCTGATCTTTTTCATATGTGAGGACACAGCAACCAGGTTCCATTGATAAACTAAGATGAGAGTGCTCACTAGACAACAAAGTTGCCAACTCCTTCATTGTGAACTTTCCAGCCATGTGAAGTAAAAAGGCTGATATTCTGTGGTATGAAAGTGACCCAGCCATGGTGGTTTTGCTGTAGCAGCCCAGATGGATCAAATTGATTCTTAAATTTACCATTTCCCATCTGGCCTCAAAGCTTTAAATTTCTCACTTTACTCTTCTCGATTTTATTTCAATACATGGATATTTCTACCTTATTGTTCAGTTCTAAATAAGACAGCCAAGGAATTCAATCTATTATCTTGAGTATTTTTTGGTAGAAATTTTATATTTTTACTGTTATAACTTCTAGCATTTAATATAAAATTAATTAGTACTACTCAGATTTTGGTGAGTTGGCATATCATAGGATTTGAAGAAAGATTAAATGTATCTGATTCTTGCATGTCGCTTATAAATCTGGCAATTCCGCTGTTGTCAGCATGTTCAACTGTAACACAGAATATTCTGGACTCAAAAGTTTTTTTAAATTATTTAGATAATATACAAAATACTGTCACTTTCTCATTTTAAAGTTGTAGTGTAATATATTACTGGAGGAAATGAAACTATTCATTTAGGCTCTGTCTTCTATGACGTTGGGCTCTTGCATTTTTACTCTTGCCTAGAATATTATTTTTCCATTCTATCTAGATAACTTATTTTCATAGAGGCCCAATTTAAATAAAATACATCTAGAATATTTCACATGTCTCTTAGCAATATAATATAGGGCTAATATTTTTAAAAACACAATTAATTCCACATCATTTCAGTCATTTGAATTGACTATTCTTTTCAATCCTTATACAATGCTGTATTTTTCTTACCTCCATAAGATTGGAAAAGATTGACACTGAGATTTTACTTCACAACAGTCAGAATGGCTAAGATCAAAAACTCAGGAGATAGCAGGTGCTGGCGAGGATATGGAGAAAGAGGAACACTCGTCCACTTCTGGTAGGATTGCACACTGGTACAACCACTCTGGAAATCAGTTTGGTGGCTCCTCAGAAAATTGGGCATAACACTACTGGAGGACACTGCTATACTACTCCTGGGCATATACCTAGAGTATTTTCCAGCATGTAATAAGGACACATGCTCCACTATGTTCATAGCAGCCATATTTATAATGGTCAGAAGCTGGAAAGAACTCAGATGTCCCTCAACAGAAGAATAGATGCAGAAAATGTGGTATATTTACACAATGAAATACTACTTAGTACACGAAGAACGGAGGAGTGGCCCCTTGTTCTGGAAAAACTCAGTGAGGCAGTATAGAGCAAAATCAGAACAGGGAAGTGGGAAGGGTTGGGTGGGAAAACAGAGGGAGGGAAGGGGACTGATGGGACTTTTGGGGAGTGGGGGTCCAGAAAAGGGGAAATCATTTGAAATGTAAATAAATATATCAATAAATTTAAATAAATGATGAATTCATGAAATTCTTAGGCAAATGGATGGAACTATAAAATACCATTCTGAATGAGGTAACCCAATCACAAAAGAACACACATGGTATGCACTCACTGATAATAGTGTATTATCCCAGAATCTTGGAATACCCAAGATACAAGTCACAGATCAAATGAAGCTCAAGAAGAGCTTCTTAGAAGGGGGAACTAAATACTCACAGGAGGAGATACAGAGACAAATTTTGGAGGAGAGACTGAGGGAAAGAGTCTGCCAGACTGCTCCACCTAAGGATCCATCCAGAGACTGCCCCACCTAGGGATCCTTCACATATACAGTTACCAAACCCAGACACTATTGTGGATGCCAACAAGTGCTTGCTGACAGGAGCCTGATTTAGCTGTCACCTGGGAGGCTCTGCCAGTGCCTCCCAAATACAGAGGAGAACACTCTCAGCAAACCAGTGAACTGAGCACAAGGTCTCCATTGGAGGAGCTAGAGAAAGGACCCAAGTAACTGAAGGGGTTTGCAGTACCATAGAAGGAACAACAATATGAACCACCCAGTACCCCCAGAGCTCCCAGGGACTAGACCTCCAACTAAAGAGTACACATGGAGTTACCCATGGCTCCAGATGCATATGCAGCAGAGAATGGCCTTGTTGGACATCAAAGGGAGGAGAGGCCCTTGGTCCTAAGAAGGCTAGATGCCCCAGTATAGGGAAATGCCAGGACAGGGAAGAGGGAATAGGTGGATTGGTGAGCAGGGAGAGGAGGATAAGTTAGGGTTTTTTTTGGGGGGGGGAGGGGACCGGGAAAGGGGATAACATTTGAAATGTAAATAAAGAATATATCTAATAAAAAAAGTGAAAAAAAAAGGTTGGAAAAGAGTATACCACTGAGATCTGAGATTATTCAGCCAATAAAAACCTTTGTCACACAACTTTAGGGGCCTTAGTTTGATCCCAGGAACTCATGTAAAGTTGGAAGGAGAGAACTAGCTCCGCAAAGTTGGCCTCTGACTTCTACACAAAGACCATGTCACACATACTTATGCAAACATATCTGATACACACTATAAGAACAAAGTTTGTAAAGGTCAAACCACTCTGGTGTTGGAGACCTAGTATGTCTGGGATTCTAACCTATACTTACATATGCGTAAGTTCTCAGGAATGTTTCCTCCCTTGCTTCTAGCAGAGGACCATGCACTGCCTTTCTTTCCAGTTGTGCAAGATAAGTGGATCATATATTGTTTTAGCTTTTAAGCTTTCTGTTTCAAAGTCAGGGCAATTGGTTTGTTCATCATAGCTTTCTAAACCTTAAGGGAATCTTTGAAAGATAAGGAGATAATTCAGTTGCCCCTAAGGTTAATATATTCACCAAACATTGAGATCTTGTTTCCCAACATTTAATCAGTTCATCACTTAAGGCTTTATTAGACAAATCTTGCTTAGCATAATGCATCATTTTCCCTATCAATCAACAGATTCCATAGGACAAAGCTGTGCTGCCAGAGAAACTCATTATAAATATTAATTATTAATAATCATTGAACATAAAATCATGTTTGCCTAAAGCAGTACCTTTGTCTGTGTATTTTCAATTTTCAGTTGACTATTTCAGTTGACATTTCTTGACAGCTGTCAGTGTTTGTAATAAGACTGGACCATACTGACTTAACACATTATTCATGAATTTTCCCAGGGAACAGTATTTATAGAAATATTTAAAGGGGCACCATTTGTGGGATTTACATAAATAAAGTTAAAAAGACTCTACATCTCTACATTTTTCCTATTTTCTTATTCTGGGGAAAATTAATGAAGTGAAATTAATAAAGGAGCCAGATTTTGCCCCAGTAACATTAGCAATTTAAAACTTTAAAAATGACTTATGTTATATCCATATATAGAAGCAAAATTTACTGACCTCGTTTGATTGGTTATCTATTTTTGTATGTCCCCAAAGTAGCAAACAATTACTCCTGTCAGTTTTTGTTACAGTGTTTGTAAGATCTAGGGCAACTCTTTCATTTTTTTTTTTACCTTCATCATGTTTAAATGCACACAAGAAGGGCACTTCACAGGCTTATGTCAGAGACATCAATCGTTTTTTAATGAGGCCATAACCCTGAGTAGGTCATGGAATATTAAAAATAAATGAACATATTGCTGTCGCTGGGGATTGTAGTCTCTTGGCTGAAGGGTATCGATGAGGAAATACAATACGGGGACACAATACCTCAAACTGCCTCATTTCAAAAGGCAGTTAATTAGCAGACGCTGTTTGAACAGCCCTTGCCCATGTCCTTGGAACACTCAAGTTATGTCTGTGTCAGTGAGAGAACCATGCTCTGCTTTTCTAAATAGAGGCCAATTGGCTGAGACACATGACCAGGCTTTATCTACACAGTCAATTGGGAGAATTAAAAGGTCAGTCGTTCAATAGGAAAGATTTCCCTTTAGTGGCCCTGTCTAGCAGGGAGATTATCCTCATGAATGAGCAAGAATGAGAACAATAGTTTGTGAGGGCCTGGACCCAGTCAATGAGAGTACAGAGGGAACTACAGAACAGGGGAAGGAATAGAGGATTACCACAGCAGTTCTTCATCTTCTCCCCTATTGGTCCTGCTAACTTCCTTCTCCATCACTGCCATAGAATCATTGCAGAAATGAGAAGGACCACACTTGCCCTCATGTTTAATACCTGCTGTCCCTAATCTGCAAGTTATTGTACACATCACTTTATTCATGCCTTTTTGTAGCTTATCTTCCTGGATAAGGCCTGGTTATAACTGAAGCACCATCCTTTCTATCACTGCTTCCGTGAAGTCCCTCCTACCATTTCTGCCAAGTAGGTTGACCTTCTGTGGACACCTGTGGCCAAGCCAGTTTTGAGCATATCCTGAATTTTCATAGTTTTCCAGACAGAGAGTACAATTTAAAGGTTTTATGCCAGTTGGGTCAAATTTTTTTACTAGCTTTTTCTGGGCCCTGTGAGCAAAACTGAAGCTTATTACTTTAAGGTTAGGATGGTTTATAGTGCCTGTATCCTGCATTATTTCCATATCCTCCAACTGAGTACAGAGACAGAAAGAGCCCAGAGGAAGTCTGAAGAAGCAGATGGCTGAATAATACATAGAGGAAAACCATCTTTCTGCCATCTGGGAACACCTGCACTCAAAGCTATTGAAATTTAGAATTCATTAGCTTTACCAAATAAGGTTTCCCTTAATAATGTAATATCCATGACTTAATTTAATGCATTGACTCAGTGCCATAGAACCTGCACTTTAAAATTAATTATATGTGATAAAATCACCATTTGGTTGTACACATGCTTTTTTAGTGCACATAGGGAAATGGTTCACCTTTGTAGCTAATACTCCTAGCAAACCAGTTACACAACAATGGAAACAAAATACAAGATTGATCTGAAACTACTATTTCCCCAGTTCATTCTCTGTACAGTAAACACAGCATTTATCTTCAAATCTGAAATTTCTATATAGTAAGTTCTGGTATCTGTAATTTTCAAGAAGTCATAATCATCTATTCATTCAAGTATATGTTGTTCCTACTTGCTTCACAGGCATTTTGCAAGGACTATAACTGGAGCTGTGAAAGAGACAGTTTTCTTTTCTTCAAAAATGGTAATATGAATTGAATTTCAAATGTTCTCTGGAGTGTTTCTGGGGAAGTTTATAAAATGTAGCACTCCATTGTCTTCAAATCTAGAGTCATATAGCTACACAGAATAGTACTGCTGCCACTTTTCATAAAATCTTTCTGTTTGGAAGCCATTGCGATTGCTGAATAACAGAATAACCAGGTTTACTATTGTCTGTCAACAACACTGATACTGATACCATTAATTTTGGCTACTGTGCCATCACAATTTGCTTTTATTAGTTTTAGTTCCACAAATATGTTTGAAGTTGTTGGAAACCGACATTTTGAGAAGAGAATTTAATGTGTTTTTTTCTTCTTCTGGCGATTGATCGATCAGTTTATTATCTAAATTATAATTGTAATCTGCTGATGTAAATGAAATTTTCCAGATGACTTTCATGGCTATAAAACTAGTTAATGTTGAGCCACATGCTTTCTTCTGAGTCTGCATCTGTGCATGCTCACAAAGCCAGTTCAGCTCTCATGAACACTTTCTGCTAGTTGAGTCTTCAATTCAGTTGCTCAAACACTTGCAATTCATAGTACAAGGTCAATTATTATGGATGATCCTGCTTGAAGCTATGCAATCTCGTTCTCTTTGTTTGCATGTCAGCTGAAATTCTGTGAACATAAATCTCATCAATAACTATCCAAGGAAACCAGCTTGAAGAATAATGAAAAATGCATTTGGGCAATGATCAAACAAAGCTTTTCATACTCCCAGAATAAATTTCAAGGAATGCATAGCCAATATCTCATTTCAGTAGCTACATGTAAACATTTATACAGCAGTGTAGACTACATATATAGACTTTTTGTCAAAAGTCAGTGAAGGTTGCTTGGGAGGGATTATTTTCTAGGAATAAGGATACAAAATAGTTGTCATGAACACAGAGGTTCAATGGCTTCACTCAATGTGAAAATCATGGGAGATATCTCTAATGGTTATGATACTTATTTATGATAATTTTGAGCCACAGTGTCTAGTGTTTGCTGAGGTTTCTGTAAATATTGATTTTAAATATTACTCTAAGGCATATTATAAAATATAATTTCAAACTGATTTCAAATCTATCAGTATTGTTCAGTAGTATTGAAGAATCCTGGTCCTGGACAGCAACTTCCAGTGTTTTCTACATTTTATTGTTAGAGTTCCTGAGTTTTACTTGATCCACACAATAGCCATAGGCAGAAGTTTCACTTTAGGCACTAAGTGCGAGGAATATGTGAGTATTCACTATATCCAGCAAAGCAAGGTGCATTTCTATCCCTTGGGAAAGTAACAGGTTACATTTGTTTACTTACTTTATTTTGGGGCATGTGGCAGAGTTTTTCTGTGTAATCAGTCTAAGCCAAAGTTTCTATTTTGGCCTTAAATTCATGCCTATACTCTTGCCTGAGTATAATTCTAAGTTGCCATTCCAAGCTATAATGTAAATTTAAATCTGTTTTTCTATATATATTAAGAATAAAATTGAGCACTTTGTTGACTTTGTTTAAACAAAATGAAACAATACCTATGAAGTTATAAGAAAGTCTGTGTCTGGTTTATGTAGGAGATCCCCAGTTAATGTTGTTTCTTGTCTCAGCTATACTATGATATATATATCATAGTATATGTATGTGTGTGTGTATGTATATGTATATACTTAGTTGAACATATATATGAATATATAATATGAATAACATATAATATATATGTAATATAATATATAATATTAATATATAATATATGGTATGAATATGTATATTCATATGATATATTGTTTAAAGAAAATGAAACAATACCTATAAAGTTATAAGAAAGTCTGTGTCTGGTTTATAGAGTTATGTAGGAGATCCCCAGTTAATGGTGTTTCTTGCCTCAGCTATACTATTATATATATATATATATAATAGTATATGTGTGTGTATGTATATGTATATACTTAGTTTAACATATATATGAATATATAATATGAATAATATATAATATATATGCAATATAATATATAATGTTAATATATAATATATCATATGTATATTCATATGATATATTGTTTAAATAAAATGAAACAATACCTATGAAGTTATAAGAAAGTCTGCCTCTGGTTTATAGAGTTATTCAGGAGATCCCATAGTTCAACTAATATATATATTTAGTTGAACTATGAATAGGGATGTCCAATTTTATGCAACAGCATAATCTGCTCAGATGATGTGGCTTAGAGGATTCAGGTAAGTGGCTGTCCTATATCTTATGGATAAAGATGAAGTCGGATGTAGGGTTGAAAGAACAGGGAATATGTGAAAACAGAGATTAATTGTTTAAAAACATGTTGCTGTGGAATCATACATACCTGAAGAGAAATAAAGGAGTTAGCCCTCTCTCTCTCTGCCTCTATTGAAACGTGTCATGTATAGTGTTGACAAATTCTTAGCTCAAGTTATTCCAAGATATTTCTAATAAAAACAGTTGTATCACCAAACAGGAACCTTGAAGAAAGGTTCTGTTGACTCCAGCTTCTGGAGGAAATTGCTTGTTGGTCGATATCACATGGTAATTGGGAGGATCTGGGTTTTAAGAAAAGGAAGCTGTGTTCAGCTGAATGCCTCATAGAATTTGGTATCCATTCTTTACAATGTGATTCTAGGCAGATAAATAATTTATCTCTTTGATAAAGAGAGAAAACTGAAGCTATGAAAATCAAAGAAATGTGAATAAGTTTCCATAGGAGGGGACAGAACAGTAAGTCACTGCATTTAGATTATTTAAGTCTGGGTAATTTTCTCTCTTCAGTATTACTATTAAATTTAAAACATGTTGATGAATTAATTAATGGTACAGTGGTCTATGCAGTTCATGTAAAGAGAACTATAATCAGGATTCAGAACAATTTCATCATTCCTTAGAGTCTGTCTCTCTCATATGAGTATATGTATGTTAAAATCCCTAAATATGTAAGTAGTATATGTATGTATGTTTTCAGAGCTGACTATTCAATATTGGATGACAAATTGATTTTCTTTTTTTCCAAGGGAAAACTCTTTACTTTCTCTCTCACCATTCCTTAGTTACTTATAGTTCTTTGTGTATGCTTAAGGCCTTCTGGTCTTTCTTTCATCCCTATTAGAATATCTATTGTTTACTCATGTTTGGGCAGTTATTTTGGTGAGGCGTTCTAGGTGTAACTTTTAATATTTCTCGGAGACAGAATATCACACCAAATTTCTTGTTCCTCTGGCTTAACCATCTTTCCAGCCCTCTTTTGAAATAATCCCTGATCCTTAGGTGTGGGAGCTGTATTTTAGATGTATTCTTTGGGACTTGGCTCCACAACTCAGTATTTTGATTGGATGCAATTTTTTGAAGCATTCTCTTTCTGTTGCATACAGAAACTTCCTTGATGAAGAATGAAGTCTATACTTGCCTGTGGGTATGAAAACGTAATCTAGGAATTATGCTATCTTAGTAAATTGGGGTTGTAGGCTCTTTTTCGATATCCAAGATTTCACTATCATCATGTAGTTGGCTAGGTTTCCCACACCAGGCACATATTTATTTTTGTTGAGAAAGTTTTAAGTTCAATTAGAGAGCTCTTGTCACCACCAATGTAAGACAACGTGTGCCTCTACTGCACCGTCAGGCTTATCCTGCTGTAATTGTCATTGTGGTTGGAAGGTCTTACAGATGGATGGGAATATTGGTTGCTTTCTTGCTTTGGAAGCTTGCATGTTGCCTTTTAGTGCCATGAAATCTAGTTTCAGGAAGGAAGAACTCTGGATATTTCTACTTCTGAGGCTTCTGTGTTCTGTGTGAAATACATGGTGTCTTCAGCACCATTGAAACTTTTATTTAAATTTTTTTTATTGAATATCGTCTTCATTTACATTGGCATTGGTAAAACCTTTCCAGACCTTCCCCCTCCCCTAAGATGCCCAATCCCTCCCTCTCCTCCCTATATCTGTCTCCATGAAAATGCCCCTCCACCTGACACACTCCCACCTCCCCCACCTCAGTTTAACTTCCTTGGGGCCTCTGTTGAGCCTTTACCTGACCAAGGACCATTCCTCCCACTGATGCCCAGAAAGGCCTTCCTCTGCTACATTTTTGGCTGGAACCATGCATGCCCCTTGGTTGATGGCTCAGTCCCTGGGAGTCTTGGGGCTTCTGGATGGCCGAAATCGTTGTTCTTCCCATGGGGCTGTAAACCCCTTCAGCTCCTATAGACCATCCTCCAGCTCCTCCATTGGGGACCCCATGCCCAGTCCAATAGTTGGTTGCTAGCATCTGCCTCTGTATTTCTAAGGTTCTCGCAGGGTCCCTCCGGCGACAACCATGGCATGCTCCTTTTGGTGTACACTTCTTGTTGTCCATAGTAGTGTTGGGGTTTATTGACTATTTAAAAGGTGAATCCCCAGGTAGGGCAGCCTCTGGGTGGCCTTTGCTTCTGTCTCTGCTCCACACTGTCTCCCTTATTGCTCCTGTGAGTATTTTGTTCCCTTTCTCAGAGGAACCAAAGCACCCTCACTTAAGTTCTCCTTCTTGAGCTTCCTGTGCTGGGTGAATTGTAACTTTTTTTTTTGAGCTTTTGAGCCTTTGAGTTAACATCCACTTATTAGTGAGTGCATACCATGTGTGTTCTTTTGTGACTGGGTTGCCTCAGTTAGGATGACAATTTCTAGTTCCATCCATTTGCCTAAGAATTTCATAAATTCATTGTTTTTAATAGCTGAATAGTACTCCATTGTATATATATACCACAATTTCTGTATCCATTCCTTTGTTGAAAGACATCTGGGTTCTTTCCACCTTCTGGCTATTATAAATAAGGCAGCTATGATACCACTGATAATAAGGCAGTATTATACCACTCTGAAAATAGAGAATGCCTTTTCTCCTACAGTCTTACTTCATTTTCTAACATATTTTGTCTTCTTTTTCATCTTATGCAAATGAATAAGCAACACAATATGCTGGTGGAGCTATAGGTTCCATAGTCAACTGTTAGGCATAATATTTATTCTCACACTTACTGTCTAATCTTGCTGTTTTCTAATGTTTTCATGGTTTTTTTCCTCTAGATATACCAATCACTACCCCATAGCTGTCTTCTTAAGATTGATTGTAAACAGCTATAGATTGTGGTGCAGGCTGGGAATCATATCTCTTCTGGAGCGAGAGAGGAGGATCACCAATTTAAGGCCTGGATGGGCTACAAGTGACTTCATCAAAATCCTAGGCTATCTGGGGAGTCCCAGTTTCAAAATAAGAAGTAAAAGTGCTGGGATTATGGCTCAGTGACACAGCACTATCTAGTGTGTGTGATGTCCTAAGGTGTTGAGTAATAAGAACACATTCAACATTCATTACAAGCTGCTTTGCATCTAGTTTGCACTGAAAAGTAATAACTCCCTCATTAATCTATTCTTGAATATAGTAAAAATAGTATGCCAACAAATATGAAGACATAGGTGTGTTCATGTTAGGACTGTATTTAAGGTAAATGTTCATTTCCAACTGCTGACCTGTAGTTTAGTACCATGTATTGTGCTTGTAAGACAGATAGTCCAAGTACAAGAAAATTGATCAGTGCCACCTGTGTCTTAGGAAACTGCTCTAAGACCTGGTAATGAGAAGTGACTCAGGCACTGAGATGTAAAGAGAGATGTATGTTTTCAACTCCAACTTAATTCCAAGCAGCAGAATTGATGTGCTGAGCCCTGATTCAGACTGACACAATGGCCCTGACTCTAGTTCCCCT